>NC_090232.1:14112606-14412606 GCF_024489055.1 Chanodichthys erythropterus
ACGTGTAGACATAGTAGTTAACTATATTTTACCAACAATGCTTTGGCCATTTTAGTTTTTACATGACATAACAATGGTCAGTACAGTCAAGTTTTCATCATGCAATTATAATATCTGAACATTTTATACAAGTCAGTTTTCGTTGTTATACTAATTATTTGTCATCTAATAATTTAACTAGTATATAGCCAACACTTTATACCATGTTGTTAGTTCACTGTTTAAAAACATATACAAATAACATTTGTAATATTAAATATTACATCAAATTCTGAAATTTAAGAGTTTACAGTGAGTAAAATAAGTATTAAAGGGGTGGTTAAATGCGATTTCACTTTTTTAACTTTAGTTAGTGTGTAATGTTGCTGCTTGAGCATAAACAGTACCTGTAAAGTTACAGCGCTGAAAGTTCAATGCAAACGGAGATATTGTCTTTTAAAGTTAAATGAACACAAACACGACCGGTTTTGGACTACAACGGGTTGGTGTCATCATAAACCCTGCAAAACATGGGGAACACGCAACAAAGTGGGCGAGGCCAAGTGGTGCAGCATAATGGAAGCAGAAGAGTTGTGTACACCAGACACGAGCGGCACAATGCGTCAAAAGATAATAGAAGGCATTATAATCTGTGATATTTTCTTTTTTGGTTGCATCAAGGACATATACAAAGAGCAACTCGTTTTTGCTTTGCTAGCCAATTAGCTAAATCCTAAAAACACCAACAAACGTATGTGTTCATAGACAAACATTCTATAAATTAAAAGCTACCTTTACAAAAATGCGACTACTCAGTCATGTATTCGGCTACAGTAAATCTTTAATCAGGATAAAACTGTATATTGAAAGCTAACAAACAGCAGTGACAGCAGGGCCGTGCACAGACCTTTTGAGGGGCATGTGCTAAAAATGAAAAAGGGCACCCCACCAAATAAATAACAATAAACAATAATAATTTTTAATCGATTGACAGCCCTAATAAATATATATATATATATTATACAGCAATCATCTGTGAGCCATGTGTTTGAAGATGTTTATGACTTCACTGTGATCCAATGGGATGTCACTCTCAACACACATTAATACACACATTCTACATGATTAAATATAAAGAAGCACAGTGACCTGATGATTCTGTAATGTTTTTAGTTTGTACATTACTGTAGTAAAACCATGTTTATACATGTGAAGACGAGCGGGGAGTATACAATACTAGATTAAAAAAATTATTTAGCGAGCAAATACATATTAACGTTGTAAACATTAACCATACTGTGTGACCATATATATAATGTGATTAATGTTAAATATTAATGAATTAAGTGTATCGGCAGATAGCCATCATAAATCAAAGAAGGAATTTCTTAGAAATATATTTTACCTAGCTGACGAGGATCATTCGCTTCGTGTCAAACTCAAATGCAGTTATGCCGGGTTTTTGACCAGCGAATGTGTGCAAATGTGCAATGTTTGTCATTAAAACGACATCATTACATTAGGCTACGTCATCATTAGGTTATGAGCGCTCAGTTTTTCGTGTTGTAAAATACGTTTGGCCAAAATCTCAATTTATAAAATATGTAATACTACTGTACTGTATGCACAGGCAATTTAAGGCTATTTGTAGGGTGTTGGATATGATGACTAGATTGCAGCCCCGTCGCCGGTCTCAGGCCTCAAATGTATAAAATCTGAAACTTTATAGACATACTAGTGTTTCTTTCATAAAGACAACGTTGTAGCCTACTTATTCAAACAACAAGATATGTATTTACCGTTACAAGACGTTCAGCTGCAATGCTGTGGAACTTCAGTTCGTGCACTCAGGGGGCAGAGTTAAGAGGTTTGACTGACAGTTTGAGCGGATCCAAAAAGATTTTGTCACAAGCTCGTTTTAATACTTTTATTAGGCTAAATATATTTGTAAATCAGACAGACAGACGTAAACAGTGACCAATAGCATTAATTTATTGAAGAAAATAAATAAATAAAATAAAACACCTCCAAAAAAAAAAGGGCACTTCGGAATGAAAGGACAAAAAGTGTCCTGCACTTTTTTGTTGAGCCCTACCTGTGCACGTGCCTGAGTGACAGCATATCTAAACACTTTGACACAAATACAAAATTAAATACCATTCATAAACGTCCTTTAAAAGCCGTGATTGCAGCTTGACCCTCTTCATCTGGGTCTAATTCGGGCTCAATTTGATATAGCAATATAGACGCATCTATTTACATTTTCACTGAAGCAACGAATGGTAAGGGGCGTATCATTTCCAGACGCTTCAGCGAATCATGATACACTGGGCCAGCTACCAACCTGCTAAAATATATGAAAAATACAGCGTTTTCAAAAAAAACGAAGCATTCAGACATGTTAAACTGTGCCCCAAAAACACAATTAAGCCTAGAAAAAAAAAAAAAACACTTAACCACCCCTTTAAATATGTTAACATTTTTTTTTTATTAAACACTGTTCCAATGCAGCAATTCACATAAAATTTTGAACAGAAATCGATATTAACTTAGAACTAAGAAATCTACATAGACAAAGAAATCATAATTTTACAATCCATGAAAAAGCTATGTGTAATAAAGGGAAATGACTCAGGAAAAAAGTATTGAACACACTGAAATTGTATTTAATAGTTGGTGGAAAAGTCTTTTTTTGGAATGACAGCTTCAAGGCGCATCTTGTACGACCAAACTTTAAATCACAAATATTTTGGGGGACTCTTGTGAATTTTGATCTTCAGTTCCTTCAGACAAATGCTCTGTTGGGTTTAGGTCTGGTGATTTACTGTGACATTCTAACAACTTGATTTTTTTCTTATGGAACCAATTCAAACTCCTTTGCAGTGTGTTTTGGATTGTTGTCCTGGTTGGTGATCCACCAAAGTCTCATCTTCATCATCCTGGTGGATGGCAACAAATTCATCTCAAGAATTCCCAGTACATGGCTCCATTCATCTTCCCTTCAGTAATATTGATTCTGCCAGTACCATGAGAAGAGAAACAGCCCCAAACCATGATGCTTCTACCTCGAAAACATCACTGTTATGGTATTTTACGATCATATGCAAAGCCATTTCTTCTCCAAACATGGCATGTGGTATTGTTGCCAAAAGTTTGATTTTTGTCTCATCTGACATTACTAAATTCTCCCAGTAGTTCAGACCTTTCCAAATGTTGTGTAGAAAACTTCAAATGAGCTTCAACATGCCTTTTCGTCAATAATGGAGCTTTCTGTGGTGAGCCTGCATGAAGGCTGTGGTGGTGTAGTGCATTTCCTTTTGTTTGGCATGGCATGGCAACATAAAACTCTTTCCGAGTGGTCCTTGGTTCTTGGGCTACTCTTCTGACTAACCTTCTGACTCCCTGATCAGAAATCTTGCGAGGAGCTCACTTGCTTGGCCAGTTGATGGTGGAATGATGTTCCTTTCAGTTGTGGAAAATGGCCCCAATGGTGCTTACAGGAACATTTAGGAGTTGGAAAATCCTTCTGTAACCAGTACCATTGTTATGTACAGCAAAAATCTCATTGTGAAAGTCTTGAGAGCTCTTTGCCTCTACCCATCATGAGATGTCCAATACTTGCATTCAGAGGTGGGTAAGCCTTTTTGTAACCTAACACTAACCCAACAGATTCTAATTTGCACAGGTAGGAGGTAGAACTACTTAGTGAAACCTGTTGCTTTCTTGACTTGCCTTAGTGTACTGCTTTCTTAGTGTGTTCAATACTTTTTCCCCCATGTCGTTTCACTTTATTACACAAGTTTTTATGGATTGTAGTGTTATGATTTCCTTATTTGTATTGATTTCTTGAGCTAATACCAACGTCTGGTCAAAATTTTATGTGAATTGCTGCATTGGAAATTTGTATAATAATAAAAAAAATGTTAACGTTTTTACGGTAGCTGGTAGAAGGATGAGGCAAATACAGATTTCCACAATAATATAAGATACATTTAATGAACAAAGGCATGGAAAACCAACATACACGTTAACACAACAGAGAACAGATGAGGAGTGAAGGGAGTGAGTGCAAATATAAAGGCAGTGAAGATAATCAAGTCCAGGTTCAGATGATGAGTGAAGATGGGGAGATGACGAGGGAAGTGGGTGCAGGTGTGGAGAACAAGAGGATCATGGGAAATGTAGTCCAGGGAAACAAGGGATCTGTGACAAACGTATTCAATACTTATTTTACCCACTGTGTAATGTATAGTAGTAAAATAATATATTTTAGCACATGCAAACAGTATAAATAGTATTCATAAAGAGTTAGAAATGTATATGGTTTGATAATAGAATATCTCAAATCAAAAACAAAAATCAGTGCATTCTAAAACTCAACTCAGTGCATTCCATACAGTGATATAGTGTGCAGTTATTATAAGTGTCAACCGTCACTTCTCAATCCAGACTGCTAGCTAAATGAAAGCTCTTTTCATACAATGCATGCTTATATCTGACACATAGGGAGAAGTAATAGAACACTATTATTCGCCGAACCAAAAGCATAGTGGACCCAATTTATTCCGTCTTTGTAACATTTGCATGAAGTCTCTCTTTGTAAATGTCAGAGTCTAGTTCTTGAGCAAAATAATAGAAGTGGAGAACAGGGCGCTTGAACATTGCGGTAGCCTAACAAGCTGTGTCCCATTGCTGAGATTCTGTATTTCAACCCCAATGACATTAGATTGCAATTGGGCTTTAGAAATGCAACTAACCGTTTTTCCAGGAACTCTCATGGCAGTGAAGCACCAGTGGGCTCTCGTCTAATCAAAGAGAAAATGCATAGGCCTGCATGTTCATCCCACAGTAGGTTCTCTTGCTGATGCAGGTGTATGAAAGTCAATGGCTACTGGTATCATTTTAGAGAATTGCTGGTTTGTGGATAATTGACCGTTTCAAAATGGGGGAAAGGGTCATTTCTAAAAAGAAACAGAGGCATAATGTGCTAGCATCCACAGAGACCATACAGGCTGAGAGCGTTTGCATGGAACTCATTACTTTAATTTACTTTGTGGTGTTAATTTATTATGGATGTGCTTTGAAATTATGAGTTTAATACAGATCCTGAAATGAACCATGGAGGGAAAACCTTACTGACACGCCTCTTAGGAGGTTTTGCAGTTATTGGCTGATTATTTAAGTATAGTGCCCTAAATAATGACTGACAGCTCTAATTGCTTTGTGCTCTGTAGTCAGCAGAGAGATGAAAGAGGCATTTCTGTCAATACTGATACCTTCACCTCTTCTGGGAGGATCAACAGAGCAAGAGAGCATTTCCTTCGTTTTACCTCTTCTCTCCACCTACCCCTCCTCACCTCACCTCACCTCCCTTGCCATCCATCACATGGGTTTTCATAGGCTTAGCCCTCCTTCCCCCCTTTGCTACGTACTGTAGTCAGCAAGTGAAAATGAGTGTGAATTAACACATTCAGAATGAACACAATGATGTGCCAGGCTGGAGGTTTTTTTTATACAGAACAGCACACACACATATAGACAAGTACTGTGAGAAAACCAAAGAGAGAAATTTCTCATTACAGAGTTAACTCTTTTACTTTATAGTTGTAGCTTTTATGCCTTTTAGCCTAATTGATCATATGGCACCATTCAGTAGTAAAAAACAGGAAACATGCCATTTTGTGTTTCAAAGTGATTGAGACTGTCATGTACTCACAAGTGGTTTGATGTCACTGTCTGAGGCTGATGTTATTGAAACCACAGTATGTTGTCATTCACGCTTTGATGTTGTTGGCTTCCTATCCCACTCTTTCTCCGAGGTTTGTTTATGCTCCTCTTTATTGAGATCAGACTGCTGTCAGTCTCTAGAATGCTTCAGGGACTGTTTTATTGAGATGATGTGCTTTTAGAGATTTTCTTTAGATTTCAAATGCTGTACAACAATTAATTAAAACTTTACAAAGGGTTGGAGAAGTGGGAGAAACAAACAAATAAATCTGTCCAGTCCAATTTATAAATGAATGCATCATTCAATAAAATTGCGTTAAAAGGAATGTTCTGGGTTTTATCACAAATCACATGCAATCACACAAGTACTCAGAATGTACTCAAGGTCATCTAAATGACTCACCATCACACAATCACAGTTACACCATTTCTAGCGATATGCAATTTGTCTGTCCACACCAAACGTATCACAACTACAAGATGCGACAAAACCAATCAAATCGCAGCCAATCAGACGAGCATTTGGGCTCTTTCTCTGTAAGCGCACTTCAAAATACATACTCACTGACTGTAACTTGATAGAATACACTTCTTTATCCACAGTTTCTTGTTTCTTTTTAAGTAATTTTGAAGGTCAGAGGTAAATTCAACTTCTCGAAAAAGCTCTAACGCTCCACCTTCTTTAGTGTCGAAATTCTCTGGTTCATTTCATGCATGGATCCAATATAGTGATATACACATACTGCAACATTAGTCCACTGGAGGCAAGCTGTATAGAACCCAAGTGCAGTTTATTTAAATTAATTCAAAATCAAAAAATGGCATGGCATGGCAACATAAAACTCACCACACATGGGTACAGGAGCAACGCACGACAAAGAATAAGGCAAACACGAGGGTTTAAATACACAAGGACTAATCACCAAACAAGACACATCTGTGCACATTCAACCCAATGAACCGATGAAAACATAAGACACATGACAAGGGAGCACATGGCAAACAGGAACAAAATAGGCTTGTTCGACTTGATGCAGCACCGTACAGACTGATTGGCGGCTGACTTGAAGCAGTGCATGCCGGTGAGAAATTGAGACAGCACCGACGCCATGTGACTGTGACTTGTGATTCGAGATCGGCCGCCTGAGTTAGCCAGCGCAGTTTCTGCACGAGCTCTGATGACGACACAGCTGTTCCGCATTTGGCCGGGTTTACTGCATGACAGCGATCACGTGTGTTTCGTGTTTATTCCAAGCGGCAACCTCCCCCTTTCTCTCGTGAAGCCAATACGGAAGTAACTTAAACTGCAAATCATCGACTGGCCGCTAGGGACAGGCTCCAAAAGAGAGCAGAATCTCATAGAGTCCCATGTTAAATTGGCCAAGTTTATAGCAGAAAAAAACATGTTTACAAGTTGGTTCAAATTGTGGTTTTGGTCTATACTGCTATTTTTGCCCTTCATGACAACTCTGAGGGGGGTGAATTTTTTTATAACGTATCCGTTTAAATTATATTAAGCCTTAAAGTTCTGCATAATTAAGGGCGTGGTCACTTGAGTGACAGGTAGATTGCTGCTGTCTGTGAGCCGTCATGTTACCTCAGCTGCCGCTGAATTTGGCATTAAAAAATGTAGACTCCATTACATTCGTTTTTATATAGTATATGCTTATGTTCAACTTTATTATTGTAAAAACATGCTGTAAGCAGTACAAAAAGTATTGAATGAAAATGTCTCTGAAACATCAGTGTATTAGTCAAATATTGCATTTATTTCACTTCACCTGTGATAAAGTATGCAAACACCACGTGAGTGCCATTATGAGAAGCAGAAAGTGTCCGACTTCACGTCTCCGATTTCAGCTCTTCCCCGCCTGCACGCGGCTACTCTCGCCAATCGGTTGCATCCAGACACAGCCGATGTCGAACACACCTGGTATGAAAGAGAACTTATTATATTATTTGCACACTGTCTGAGACATGCAGCTTTCTGTGTGTAAGATATGCTGCTGCATATAAATCCTGCAGCAGGCAAGTGGAGCTGGGGGAGGTGTAGGATTTCAGAGGAACTCTGATAGCGCATTGCAGGACTAGCTTACAGCATTATGCAAAGCAAACCAAACCAAATGTTGAGCAAACAGGATCAGTAGATGCAAATGAGCTTGTGCCATGTGGTAATGATGTGATCGCTTTGCAGATTGCATGTAATGGCTCTATCAGCGCAGCCCTCTGGAGTTTCATGTATGAGCTTAATACTAGCTTTACATTTTCTGCCCTTCTTTACCTCCAACAATGCCTTTCTATAACTCTGTTTTTTTTTTTTTTTGCTACTGTACCTAAAACATTGTTTTTACTTAAAAGGCATTCAAATTATTTGTTTCACTAAAGAAATATGAACTATCACCACTTCTTTTAATATACAAAGCACTTTGTAGGCTATTATAGTACTTCAGCATAGTATGAAGCAGATACAGAGGCTAAATTTGGCTTGATAAATGTAAGCTTTCTCTTTTGATGGAGGCCGATTGCAGGCATTTAATAGCTATTGATTTTTAGCGAGCACGGCTCCATTTTAACATAATCTTCAAAAATGCAGCATTATAAATATACCCTGGAATTGAGGCCTAACTCCATCCAAAATGGATAAACTATTGATTTTCATGAATCTGGTCTGCCTCGTGACTCTTATTCTGCTGTAATCATCTGAGGTTAATTAACTTTAATATGTTGTTTTGTGAAGAGCTTGAGCTATAAATGTTACATCTGAAGAGAGATTTATCTCAATCCATGATTCATAATGCATCTCTGTGTACTGTGTCAGTATCGCTTAGCTACACGCCGACTACCTAAATAAATGTTATGCAGTTTATCTGAATTGAAGTTTGTTTTTATATGTTTTTTGTACTGCAGCTGGTGATTGCAAAAGGTTAAAGTGGCAATCTAGAATTGTTAAAACAGCCTAAAACCTGCCATATGAAATCACAAAAGAAAGCTTTGAATGGTAGAGAACAGAAGGGTGATGACTTCACTGATCCCTGCTGCAGCAAAAGCCACAACATAGAGAGTTTATTATTTGAAGCTCTCTGTGGCTGTGCATCCTCTCAGTTGGTGTAATTTTGAATGGTGGCTTCAACAGATTGTGAAATGTAAGCAACATCACAGCAATTCTGTTTACAAAATGCTGATTTTTGTTTTCACTAGGGTGCTGGTTTGCTCCAAGTGCAGGCATTTTAGCCTGTCACAGACTATATCGTCAGTTAACAACAACTATGTGTCGTGTGTGTGTGCATTGGCATACAAGACACATCCAGCAACCCCACGGTGCACCGCTCATGGTATTATAAGCTATAATGAAATTCTAGCTAGATTTGGCTGTCTAGGAGTATCTAGGAGTTGCGAATAACTAGAAGTTCCTCCACATAGAACAGCAGTTCCACTGCAAAATGAACTTTACAGCTCAAATAATACAAGTTTTTACAGAAAAATTGATGTAAGGGCTTTTATGTGGCACCGTTTAATGCTGGCAACCCCAATAAATATTACATCAGTGACAAATTACTATGTTGATTTTCTTTGAAAGCCAACCTGCAATTTTGGTTAGATTAAGCTACAGTATATGTAGAAGTCTAGGGGAAGATTTAGCTAGGTCATTTTCTTTTCTGTGACGTTTTAGAACAGAGCTCCATTTTAGATTCTTTCTGCAATAGTACAAACACAGAGATTAAGTTAATGAAGCATAACCCGAAGCTAATTTGTCTATAGACATGGAAATTTTGGTTAAATTTGACTATTTAGGAGTGTATATGGGTAGCTGTTGCTTTAATGTAATGTGCTATACAAAACTGTATGCCACTTTCAAATTACACAGTTTGCAGTAAGGCCAGATTTAAACATTCTAACCAGTGTAAAGTTTAATTATGTATTTTTTTTGTGTGTGTGTGTGTGTGTGTGTGTGTGTGTGTGTGTGTGTGTGTGTGTGTGTGTGTGTGTGTGTGTGTGTGTGTGTGTGTGTGTGTGTCCATCATTTATCCCTGATTGTTTGCACCTGTGTCTTGTTAGTCTAATTACCCTTGTGTATATACAGACCTTGTGTTTCACTTGTACTTTTTCAGGTTTTGTCCTTTTGCTTTTGTGGATTACTTAGTTCTGTTCCCATGTTTCCTGGTTATCATGTTTTGTTTATCTTTATTACTATTATTAAAATAATCTGAATTTTGCATCCTCACTCTGTCTCTGAGTTCTTCCTTTATATTTTTATTTAGCTTTCATTTTAATATTTCCAGTTTTTGTTTTAATTTTAGTTCGTTTTAGTACTTATGTTTGTCTTTTTATCAGTTTTATTTTTTAAATATTTCTTTATAGTAATATATATATTTTTTCAGTTTTAGTAATTTTACTACTTCAATTTATTTCAATTAGTTGACAAAGGCAACAATTCTCATTTTTGTTTGTTTTTTTTTATTTAAAGTGCTGCTATTCTGCTATTTTAAAGGTTCCTAATTTTGTTTTAGAGGTCTCCTACAATAGGTTTACATGCATCCAAGGTAAAAAAAAAAAAAAAAAAAAAAAAAGCCTACTCTGCTCTGATTGGTCAGATGGCCCAGTCTGTTGTCTTTGGTATACCACTTACATCATTAGTTGGAAACGAAATGCCTATTACCATATCTGATTTATTTATTTATTTATTTTTTTTTTGCTTACTCAGCACTTGTAAACACAGAGATACGAGCTGTTACAATGGCGTCAATTTTACCATATCAATTTAAGTCCCCATCCTTTAGAAATGCATGCAAATTGGATTGGCAGCACAGAAAACAACATCTTCTCGATATGTCGACAAAACAAACTAAACTATTCCAGGCCTCAAAAATTTAAATTCTGTCATTTATTACTCACCTTCATGCCGTTCCACACCCGTAAGACCTTCGTTAATCTTCGGAACACAAATTAAGATATTTTAGTTGAAATCCGATGGCTTTGTGAGGCTTTCATAGGGAGCAATGACATTTCCTCTCTCAAGATCCATAAAGGTACTAAAAACACATCTAAATCGGTTCATGCTAGTACAATGGTTATTATAATAATTATAATATTATAAAGTGACGAGAATATTTAAATTTTTAATGATCTTTATTTTTTAATTTTTTTGTAGGGACCCCACAGATTCATGGTACACCGTATTTGTTTTTTGGTTGTTCAAAAGAAAGAAACAAGGCTATATTTTAGGAATGTGAGATTGTATTTTAACTTGTTTTTCTTCTCATAAAGAGACTAAACTCATCACAGCAGGTAAGAGTGTGTGGGCATGTTTGAGAAAATGTAAATTTCACAAATGTCAGATGTATTAACGTTTCATTTCATGGCTGTGGTGTTTGGTCTCTTAAAATAGTCAGTAAAGACATGAATTCTAGCAAGGCTTAATTAAGAGAAGACTGCTGTCATCAGCTTGTGCGAGTAATTATCATAGTGCATGAATCTGGAGGGGGGAGTTTCTCCCTAATTACCAACACATTGCTCTCTCTTATGATAATGCTATAATTTGATCTTGGAATACCTCCTGCAGGGTAGAAATACACATAATGATGTTCCAGAATGTTACCTTTTTCCAACCACCTTGCAAATGGGAACACAACATCATAAAATGAAAAATCTTTGAGAAGAAGAAAAGACTGGTATTATGCATGCCCGACCCTCATTCTTCCTTTTCATCTACTTTCTCTTGTACTTCTTGTGCATTTTCGTTCTTATCTTCTTATAATTATTCCAGGTCTGGGTCAAGAGAATTTGAAGGGGCCGTGACCCTGAAAGTCTTGCGCTGGTCCAAGTAATTACCACTGGACATTTATCACAGTATCCTCATCTTGTCCTGTAATTTCTTTCACCTCAGCATGTGGACATTTTTAAATAAACTCGTGTTTCAAAATACTGAACCTTACCATCTGAATTTCCTGAAGTCATTACTGTGCTTTCATTTAAAACATTGACGCACACGCTGGGCTAATTTACAGTCTGCTAATACTCATTGATGGGATAACACTCACAATGTTATTTTAGAGGCTGGTGGACGCAATAATGAGAACTCTCACATGAACGTAAAGAGGATATTAAAGGGATAGCTTAAGCAAAAATGAAAGTCTGTCATTGTGCACTCACTCTCATATCATTCTGTGTATTTTTTTTTTTTTTTTGCTGAGCTTTTTATATGATTTTCAGTAACTAAAAAGGGAAAGTTAATCCAAAATTAAATTTGTCATCATTTACTCACCCTCAGATCATTCCAATCCCATATGTTTCTTTATTCAGTGGAACACAAAGAAAATATTTTGAAGAATATTATGAAAGTCATTTGGGTCACAAAACAACACTGAGACGTGACGGTGAATAAATGATGACTTTTTGTGAACTTTCCTGTTAAAGTAAAGTTTACCCACAAATGAACATTTGGTCATTATTTACTTACCCTCATGCCATTTCAAACTCATCTGCTGTGGTATTTGTGTCAGTTCAATTCCAAAAAGCATCATAAAAGCAGTCCTTGTGATCCGTGTGCTATATTCCAGCTCTTCTGAAGCCATATGATAGCTTTGTGTGATGAACAGACCATTATTTGCTGTTAATCTCTGCTGTGGCTCTTCTATAAAACATAGTGCCTGTGGCACAGCTTTGATGTCTTGGTGTTTGATTATTAGAACTAAGGACATTTGATGCTATTCACTTCCAACCTGTGCCATAGGTGTTTAAATTCTGGTCTGTCGCTCACACAAAATATCCCCATTGTTATTTATGTGGTGAAAAGCGGTGTAATAAGTAATACGACTGTACATTATCACTTAAATGTCTGTCTTGTTTGATCTTGTTTGTTTGTCTAGGCTCAAAGATCATTGAACTATTTTTTTTTTTTCATGGAAGCTTTGCATTTAATGAGCTAATAAAATGTTTCAGCTCAAATGGCAAATCTAATTATTTACTTATGTGGTGAGTAGCTGTGCAAAAACAGGGATAATTTACACCTATAGTTGTTATCATAAAATAAACCTCTATTTTCATACAGCTGGATGTACATTTTCCTTTACTTTCATTTTTTTTTTTTTTTTGGGTGAACTATCCCTTTAAAGTTTAATCTGTCTTAAATTCGAGCCTACTTTTAGGGTTCTTTTTACGCTATTTGGACCTTGACAGCCCTAGTCTACATCCACTTTTGTTGGAACATGTGCAGACATTTACTGCAAATACCAAAGATTGTGACCTGGTTGCTGTTTTAGACCCCCTACGGTGTTTTGCACTCACTTACACCATTTTTAACACTTGCTTGTGTTAAAAGACAAAAAAGACTGCTGTTCCTTTGCTGCTAGGAGTACAGAGGAGCTGTAGGAGTTCTCCTTGGTTACCTCCTGTTCAGCCCACTTGAGTAGCTCCATTATTGCAGCCACTCTGTTGAATGATTCCTGGATGTGAAAATTGGCCATAATCATAAAGATAATGAATGATTATAACGCAACTGCTCGATTGCTCAATTGACGTCCTTTCCTTTATTAAATGCTGCGGAGCAAACTCATATGTCACACTCAATCGGACAGCTGTTTCACCTCTTTGGCAACGTACCATTCGCCAATTCGGCTTCAGGAACGTCACGTCATTAATCACTTGCGCTCAAGCAGCGCAGCTCATTAAATGCTTCAAAACAGAACACTGACACCCGGCTGCCCATCAGCATCCCGACAGCTTGTCTTTCCACGCATACCCTTGCAATCTAACGTAGGCAGCACATACCCAGCATGTCCGTGTTTATTATGTCTGGCTTGGATGTCCCTTTGGGAAACCCACATCAATCATCATCACCATTTCTTCTTCATCTAAACACATAGCTTGACTTGCCCACTGGAAACTCTCTGCAGGCAATGTTGAACCTGGGTAAGATATTTTTGTTAGAAAATATTTCATCACACCGTATGACCTAATGAACACATCTTTCCATCCAAGTCACTGTAGCTGCTGGTCTCACCTGCCAACATCACAACATCGACTCCAAACTTTAGTGATGGTACTGTGCTTTTCAAGGTCTTTCAAAGTCTTAACACCACCTACACACCAGATGCCAGGCCGAAGACTGTAATGACAACAAACATGCGGTCTAGTGCATATGACTGAAATTATACTCTGAAAATATGAGAGAAAATGACCGTGTTTACATGAACATAGTATTCAGTTTGAGGTCCATATTTTGGCTTTGAAAAAGAGGATTCCATGCTTCAGTTATTGGAATATTTCTATACACAGAGTAATCAGCATATTTCAAATAAATTACATTATGTGTGTTATTTCATCTCTCTTTCTCTCTCACTCTATTTTTTTTTTTTTTTTTTTTTTTAATAATTCTGAAGATCCTTTCACAATATGCTGCTTTCAGACCAGCGTTCGGTCTTTCAGTGCTTGTTGACACAAAGTTTTTTGCTTTGGCTTTTTTGGAACTATTTTCATTCTCATTATACAGGCATATGCCAGCTGTCTTATTTCGATTTCTAGTGCTTTTGCATTGCATTTATGCATTTGGAAGACATATTTATACAATGTACATGCACAGTATATTTTGCTGGCATGTGTGTTACCTGGCAATCAAAACCCATGACCTTGGTTTTACTAGCAGTATAACAGCAAGAACACAAGAATCAAGGCATGTTTATATATATATATATATATATATATATATATATATATATATATATATATATATATATATATATATATATATATATATATATATAGCAATTAATTGGCTTAAAGCATTAGTTCACTTTCAAATGAAAATTATCCCAAACTTTACTTACCCTCAAGCCATCCTATGTGTATATGACTTTCTTCTTTCTAATGAACACAGTCTGAGAAATATTAATACATATCCTGATGCATCCGAGCTTTATAATGGCAGTATGCATTACCAAACAAGTATGAGCTGAAGAATGTGCTTCCATCCACATCTATCCATCATAAACATACTCCATGCGGCTCTGGTGGCTTAATAAAGGCCTTCTGAAGCAAAACGATGAGTTTGTGTAAAAAATCCATATTTAACAAGTTATGAAGTACAATATCTAGCTTCCGCCAGACCACCTTCCATATTCAAGTTACTAAGAAAGTGTAAACTGGCGTCGCGTCAGTTACACAATTTCCGTAAGTTGAATAGGGAAGGTGTAGGACATACAGTAGTATAAGCTTTTGAACTACTAGAGTTTTACACTTTCTTCATAAGTAGAATACGGAAGGCAGTCTGGTGGAAGCTTGATATTTTAATTCATAACTTGTTAAATATGGATTTTTTTCTTTTACATAAACACATCTCTTTGCTTTATTAACCCCCTGAAGTTGTGTGGAATATGTTTATGATGGATGGATGTGGATGGAGACACTTTCTTCAGCTCATCAGAAAGAAGAAAGTCACATACACCTAGAATGGCTTGAGGGTGAGTAAGTTTTGGGTAATTTTCATTTGAAAGTGAATGAATCCTTTAAGTGGGATAAATAAATTAGTTTAACATGTTTTTTTATTAATTAGCTTAAGTGGGTTAAAAAAATATTCAGAATATGACCAAACTCAAAGTATTCAAAATATTCATGTGCATGTAAACAGATAATGAAAGGAGAGGACTTCCTGCTCCAATAGTCCATATACAGCATTACCTTCATTAAAGGTGCTAAAGAGGATGTTTTGTTTTATAAATTTTTGCAATATTACCTGAAACTGTCTTTACTAACTGATAAAATACTATTTATTAGGTGCACTGAAAGTAATAATATTAATATACATCATCTGTGCACGAGGTAGGGCTTTAAAAACATCAGCCAATCGTTTACGCGATCATCGCGTAAACGATTGGCCCTCTGGCTTGACAACCAATGCCGTGACGTTCCTTGTGAGAGATGAGCGCGGCTGCATGCTCCAGTAACTTTCCACACTCCACAGGCGCTGCATGCAATGTTTTTGTCAGGAGACAGGAATAACAACTGCAGATTATGAGTAACCTGCGATGAGTCCGACATAATGAATCCAAAAAACACGACACAGCGAATGCCGGTGGTAAACACTCGTGTTCCAATACTCGTGCATGAGTTTTGGGAGGCGTTCCTTTGAAATGAGCTGTGAAAGAGGGGGGCTGTTCTTACGCATGCGCTCATTTCAAAAACTCACTAACAGTCTCAGTCGACGAAAAGATCCTCTTTACCACCTTTAACCTTGATATTTTTTGTGCTATTTTAGTGCTATTCCCAGATAGCATGGTCACATTGAAACAATGTTGAGTCAGTGTTGATGCGTCAACGCCAATTACATTGATCATTGCATCACTCTTGCACCAGTTAATGTTGAAGCAATGTTGAGATTTCAACCTCAAATCAATGGTAATATTGTTGATTCAACATTATAAAGTGATATTTTTTTCAATGTCACTTTTGCACCCTCAGTTAATGTTTAAACAATGTTGAGATTTCAACAAAAAATCAATGATAATATCATTGAATCAACATTATGAGGTGATGTTGGTTTCAATATCATGTTTGAATGTTGAAACAATGGTGAACAAAAAAAATCAATGGTATTGCTATTGAATCAACATTACACTATGATTTATTCTACATCACTGATATTGAATCAATATTGACATTTAAAAAAATTATCAATGGTATTATTGTTGAATCAACATTACACTATGATTGATTCTACATCACTGCTGTTGAGGCAACATTGAAATTTACAAAAATAATCAATGGTAATATTGTTGAATCAATGTTATGTTGATTTTACATCACTGCTGTTGAATTAATATTGAAATTAACAATAATAATTTGTAATATTGTTTGAACAATGTTAATATGATGTTGATTGAACTAAAATGTCAACATAAAATAATTAATATTTCAGCTACACTTAAATGGTACATCAACAAATTTCTGACCATTTCAAAGTTTTGGGAAAATCTTTTAAAACTTAAATGACACCTTTCCAGCAATTGAGTCAGGTTTTTTTAATTAATTTATTTGACAGTTTAACACACTCAATGACAAAGAGATAGAAAATTAAATTCTTTAAGAGTGGGGCAAAAAGGACAAAAGTATTTTAACCTTTAAAAATAACACTACTTTCAGAAGTCTTATGTCATCAACTACAAGTGGTCCAAAGTTTTCAAAATCTGGCTTGCATCAGACAACTGCCTCTTTTCCTTTGGGTTCTCTGAAATCTGAAAAAGAAAGCATGATGTTAACTAAGAACAAGTCAATTCAGTTGCCATACATAGTCACAGTCAACAATGTTAATATGCTAAACACAATATAATTAACTTTTTATACACTGCTAAACACAGAATATTCTAATAATATTTATAATACTGTTAAATTATATATATTTAATTTATCAACACATTTATCAACACAGCTAATCAAGGTCATTAGGATCATTTGAAACCTTCAGGCAGGTGTGCTGGAGAGGAATAAACACATCTGAACTATGGCCAAATCTCAGTTCATTTTCTGTGAAGCATTCAAGTAACAAGTTTATCTTGTATAATGAAAGAACTGTTTGTTTGTTTGTTTTACGAAAATTCCTTTAAAGCTGCAGATTCACCTTATGTAGACCTTAATCTGTTTAAATATCACAAAATAGCAATGTCATTCACTTTCTCAAACACAAGATGTTGTTTTTCTTTTATTTCTTTTAAAAAAATGTGTTTCAGTGGAAACAGGCTAAACAGAATGGAGATTAGTTACATTCCTCAAATTTAATACAGATATGAATATGAATGATTACCTGATTAAGCAGTAATCAGGGAGCAGGAGATAAGATACATGACAACATCAAGTCCCAGGTCAGGTGATGATCCTATCGACTACAACTTAATGTATTATCAATGTTACATTTATCAAGAGGGTGCTTCTCTTTTTTTTTTTTTTTTTTTTTTAAATTGTCCATCCTCATCTGTCTTTATTCCTATTAAAGGAAAGAAGTCAAGGTAATCTGCAAGCATTGAGTGATAGATGCAATACATGGGCTATGTGTAAAGTATGATTCTTGCTCCTGTTCATGTCACATGTACTAATAAATAAATATATCCTAATAAATTTTACTAAATCAACATGCATGCACTATTTAAGAATTTAGAAAAATGGATGGTTTATTCAAATAATTTAATAACCTTTTTTTTAAAATAAATATATCTTATTAGATTCAGTAACAATAAATGAAATGCAAATAGCAAGCAAAAGCAAACAAAAGAACATAGAAATAATAAGACTTTAGTATAATAATAATAATAATAATGCAACTTTGTTTGAAACCCAGAGAAGTCAGGTGGTTCAACAAACAACACTACTGTGTAGGATGCACCTGTGTTTTCTCTCTTATGAGAAGGAATTGATTAGACTACTAAGAAGTGCACATGCAAAACTAAAATGGGTGTTTACTAATCACTGGCCAATTTCAGAAACACATGCCTGCATGATCTTGTAGTCATCAACTACAAATCACTGTTAGTTCAATGTCTCAAAGCATTTGTGCTGTCGGCTTTCACCAAAATTTCAATGTTGATCCAACATACATTAAACATTGAAATGTCAATCTCAACCAAAATGATGGTTTGGATCAAAACTCAACATTGTATCAATAGGCTTGTTTGAGATGAGCAAATTCTGCGCAGAACCGATCACCGGTGATCACCGCGAGATGCATGCCGGTTAGAAATGTGTCCGAGGGTGGTCCGCCTTGCTCTGATGTCATGCTGACGTGTGTCAAAATCCTCTCGCGAGGGCGAGGCGGCCTCATCGGATTCTGCAGTTGAGCGCAGTTGCTCTCCACCGACTGCGCTGACCAAAAGCATGATGGGAAACGACTTGCTGACGACACAGCTTAAAGCTTATTGGTTTAAACAACCGTGATGTATTGATCTCTTTTAAAAATGTTTGATTTTAAAACACTAACACCATGATTTTACGAGTATAAATTATGTGTGAATATTCAAAATGTCTCTGACAGTGTGATCTCTCTATGGGTTATGTGATTGTTATCATATTTATAAAAATATATAAAAACATGTCGGTAATTAAAATAAAAATGATTGGTACACACATCCTTCGAATGGAAATAAATAACAAATACTTTGGGTGTCTTGTTCATTATGTTTATTTTCATATAAAAGCAACAGACCGTAAATTACATCCAGTTTATCAGCAACACAGCGCACAAGTGTGAATCCCGCGATATCCGCCTTTGATTTTGCAGGTGTCTGATGCACTACGAGAACGGAGAATTGTCCGTCTTGCCTGCACTTTTTTCACTCTTCCCCTCACTGCAGCCGCCTACTCTCGGCTGAACTTCAGGCGAAGCTAGGCGCATCTCAAACAAGCCTAATGTTACTGTGACGAGCAGGGCGGGCGAGAGCCGTGAGGGAACGGCGCGAGGCCGGTGACGCGAGTGATAATGAGCATCACCTGCGAGGCGTGTCGGCCTCGAGTCTCTCACGGAGGAGCTCCGGAGGCATAAAAGGAGGAGCGACATCAGTTAAGGAAGAGAGAGGACCAGGCCTGGACTTTATTTTATGGTTTATTATGTTTGTGTGGCCGGCAGACGTCCGCGAGGGTCTGCCGGCATTACTTTCGTTTTGTTCTTTGTTTATTTTGTATTAACCCTTTAACACGTACGATCACACCGGTGTGATCAGTCTTGGCTGGCCCCAGGAGCGTACGATCACACCGGTGTGATTAGAACGTTCAGCGCATTACGTGATCAACTGCCAAATTCAAATGTGCGTGCGCGCTTTAACTGGCGCTAAACCAGAGACGGACGCGCGCAGCGCTTTTCATATATGACATATATGCAGTGTTTTCAACCAAATAATGTTCATTTCAGGTTTCAGACATTTAAATGCACATGAGTACTAACAAAACAATATATTTAGAGTTTGTAAAATACACAATGATGTCTATAGAAGCGGAAATAACAACCCTTTCCATTATAACTTGACAACACCTTTAATTCATATCAGATATACATTGTGAAAGTAACTTAAAAGCTTACTCTATTCTTCCCCAGTTCACCGGCACACTTACTTTCATGTATTTCGGGAGAAGTGGATAAATTCACGTCTTGTAAATCCAACAGATCCGATTCTCTGCGCTGTGCAAACTAACATGGCGGCGCCCATCGCTCATATGGCTCAACTAACGCGATCGTTATAAAGGTGTTTAAACAGCAAAACACATCCACTTGCACATATTTGGCAATCGGAATATTAGATATTTCATGCTATAGTTAACAAATTTGTGAATATTTTGAATAAAAAAGGAAAAATTAAATGAAAGCAGATCATCATTCATACAGTGCTGCTGTGTGTCACATAACAAGCAATGACGCGTCACCATGGAAACCATAAAGTGATACGTTCTAAATAACGGTCGCCTTAAAAAAACTCACGCTGGGGGGTCAGACAGAATATTTGAAACTTACGTGCGAAAGGGTTAAAGTTTTGTTGAACGTTCGCCGGTTCCCGCCTCCTTCTTCCCACAACTAGGCCTACTAACTGTGTTACAATACCATGCTGTCTGGGATTTTTTCATTTTTAATTTAATTTTTTGTTTAGTAATTTAGTGCTTTTGTGTGTGTTTTTTTTTTAATTAGTTTTGTCTTATTTTTATGTTTTAATAATTTCAATACAACTTAAACTTATTTCTGCTTTATTTCAATGAACAAATATGATTTTTTTATGTAGTTTTAGTTAACAATAACACCACTTCTACTGCATTGAGGACTCGATCTTTCAAATGAGCACAATTGCATGTTTTCTCAGTTTTTAGAGATTTCCTTAAAGATTAACTGCTTGTTTAGTGTTCTTGCAAAAAGCGAGATAGATTTCTATAAGTATATGATTTTAAGTAAAAATAAAATTCCACACATTGACATAGGCATATAAATCCAGGAATGGATTATCCACATGGGCATTTGGGCACGTGTCCAGGGGAACCACACGCAGAGGGCACCATTCAGGGCTGTATATGCAATTTACCACACACAAAAGCCTCTTTTAAATGGGTGTGTCCAACCTATTTATACTTGTGGCTATTTGCATAATGTTTCTTAGTAAATCACTTGGAATACACCCACAAAGTGTAGACACAATTTGTTAGATTGCACAAGCAAATTAGTACCCTTTTTGGTGATTTTCACAAATCAAGACCATTGTCAGCAAAGCAGACTTCAAACACAGGGTTCAGACTTTTGCAAAACCGAAGCTCACACATAACACTGCTAAAAACACTATTCGAAAATGATTTGTGGGTGAGGACGTTTTCTTTATCTGTCTCCCTAAAAAGGAAAACTACATAAAATTGTTGTTTTCCCTTAAGTATTGGAAAACAGAGAAGGACAAAACAAGGACAGTGTGTTTGTATGCACACATATTCATAGCCATTATTTGTCATCAACAGTTGTGAATTTATCATAGCAAGACAATAAATGTATCTCTACCAGCTTTCTAAGGGAGAACAAAAGCCACATGCACTCTTTTTTCCCTGCTCAAAGACTTATTTTTGAGACCTGTGCTGATTTATAGTACACAACGATTATTAAGAAGGATGGAAAACATATGCATACAAGCAGTTTGCTATCTGTTCTGTACTGTTTTACAGTTACTGAGACTAAGGCTTCATGTGTGCACTGCAATTAAAAATTAACTTTTGCTGACTGTTCTGTAACCAATTTGTAACTGGACCTAACTGTGTGTCTTTCTTTCTGAGTGTGTGGAGAGAAAAAGAGTATCAGCCTGTGTGTGTCTGTGTGTGTGTGTGTCTGTGTGTTTTCATGCTTGTTAATAAGCTTTAACGGGGCCTGCATAAACCCTTCATTAAAAATCTCCACTAATCCGCATTTTGCTTTCTCCCTGAATCATCCCTCATTACTTTTCCTCTCCACACTTCCACACTTCTCCACCTCTCCCTCACTCTCCCGTATGCGTTCTGTTTATTTCAGTATTATGGATTTCTTCTGTATTGTGGGTATGGAAATGCTGTGTGTGCCGTTATGCATTATTTGTGCTTCTGCAATTCAAAAGTCCTTTTAATTGACAAGCTCCTCCTCGTTTGCATATCTCCACCAAGAGTCGTGACCAGGAAGAAAATAAAGCTTGTGCGGTTAATGTGTGAGCATTCCGTTAATATGGAACATTTTCTATGACTTATCCACACGATTCTATATTTGTATCATTAATTTTCCTTCAGAGAGAAAAGTGTGGTGCTGCTTAGCTTATATATATATATATATATATATATATATATATATATACACATCCAGTACTCCATTATGAATGCTAAAATTATGCTAATAGACATGGCTCAGTTTTTGTTTTTTATTTTTTTCTGTTATTCGTACAGTTGCTATGGGCATTCTATGATGACATAAACTACTCTGAACACTCTCCGACATGACAACACTGAACAATGACCATGCAGACGCACCTGCCGCATAAAAACAGTCACTGACTTCACTTCCTGTGACCAAACTGTGTTCAATAAATAGAGCATATATGCTGCAATTGTGTCGCAAAATCAAAAATATATATAATTAAGATCTTTATTTTACTTAAAAGAAGAGTGAAATGTAAAAAAGGCTTGAATATGGAGATGATGCAGGGATGACAACATTACCAAACAGTAGATGTTTTCAAAGAAAAGCCCCAAGCCAGCGAAAAATTTTCATGACCTAAGAAACAGCAAGAAATTAAATAAATAATGCAATAATAATAATGATTATTTCATCTGAGAAAACTTGAAATCTTTGATGAATGCGTAATGCATTATCTTGAAATTAATAGCCAAATGGTATGTTCTAGATAAAGACATCCCTATTCATTAGTTGTCCTGGGGAAACAAGCTTGCACACAGAAAAAAAAAGGAACAGAGAGCAAGAGTGCACCCGTCACACATCGCAATACGCCGATGATATATTTCCTCATAAACAGACAATATATTATTTTCAGTAAAAGAATATTTCCACATTAATGCATTGACACTGACTTTTAGAATCTTAATAAGTGCTGCTGCCCTGATGGATTGGATCATGATTGGCCTGCACACAGTAAAATTGATGATAAATGGGCACTTAAAGTGACATAAAATTAATAAAAAAAGCAGATATTGTCACACATCAGAATTCAAAGTGTCCAAATGGTGGCCACATGTGTATAAGAATTGTAGCGACAGATAAAAAGGATCAATGAGAGCTAGCATTACTGTTTATTATAGTGGTATGGATGGTTAAGTAGTGAAATATAAATGTGCGTAGTCTATTCTAGGGAGCTCTTTGGTTACCAGGTTGGTTCATATTTCTAGCTTGTTCAGTAATTGGCATTTAGCATGATAAATGAAGTCATCTGACCCATACTGAATTATGCAGTAATCTTAGATGCCAAAACTTTCTCTATTTCCGATTCAAACAGCTTTTTTTGTGGAACAGTTGGTGTGAAACCTGTTTGGAGTCGCAAAGTCTTGTGCTCACTTCTGCTTACCAAGGTTGCATTTATTTGATCAAAATACAGTAATAACAGTCATATTATGATGTTTTTTATTTAAATATTTTAAAAAAATATTATTTATTCCTGTTGATAGCAAAGCTGAATTTCAGCATCGTTACTCCTGTCTTCAATGTCACATGATCCTTCAGAAATTATTTTAATATGCTAAATTAGTGCTCAATAATATTTTATTATTATTATTATTATGAATGCTGTTGTGATGCTTAATATTTTTGTGGAAACCATAATATTTTATTTATTTATTTATTTTTTTTCAGGATTCTCTGATGACTACAGTTGTCAGAATTATTGGCACCCTTGGTAAATATGATCAAAGGTGACTGTAAAAATGAATCTGCATTTCTTATCCGTTTAATCTTTAATTCATAAAATTCTGAACTTTCATTGAAGGAAAAGAATTGAAAGTGTGATAAATGTTTATGAGATGTTATGAGATGTTTATGAGATTATGAGATAAATCTTTTTCTCCAAAACACGTTGGCCAAAATTATTGGCACCCCTAAATTTTTTTATGAGTAAAATATCTCTGAAGTATATTCCCATTCATATTTACATTTTTTTTAGCACACCAGGGTGATCATGAACATGAAATTGTCCAGCCATGACTTCCTGTTCCACAGGAGTATAAACATCAGGAAACACAAAAGGCCAAATTCCCGTAATCATTCATCACAATGAGTAAAACCAAAGAATATAGTTGTGATGTGCAGCAAAAGATTGTTGAGCTTCACAAAATAGAAAGCGGCTGCAAGAAAATAGCTAAAGCATTGAAAATCCCCATTTCCACTATCATGGCAATAATTAAGAAGTTCCAATCAACTGATGTTAAAAATCTGCCTGGAAGAGAACGTGTGTCTAAATCATCCTAATACACAGTGAGGAGGAAAGTTTGAGTGGACAAAGACTCTCCAAGGATCACAGCTGGAGAATTGCAGAGATTAGTTGAGTCTTGAGTCTCAAAAAGCCTAAAAAAAATGATCAAACAGCAAGCTGTTTTGGAAGGTTTCAAGAAAAATCTCCTGCTCTCATCCAGAAACAATCTCCAGCATATTCAGTTGTCAGACAAGACTGGAACTTCAAACGGGACCGGCTTCTATGGTCCGATGAAACTAAAAAAAAGAGCTTTTTGGCAGCAAACCCACCAGATGGGTTTGGCGCACGCATGGATAAAAAGTACCCCATGCCCACGGTTAAATATACTGCTGGATCTTTATTGTTGGGCCTATTTTTCTGCTGGAGGTCGTGGACATCTTGTTCAGATACATGGCATCATGGATTCTATCAAATACCAACAGATAAAAATCAAAACCTGACCGCTTCTGCTGGGTATCCAATAAAATGAACACAAAATGAAGCTTCTGCCAATGCCATCCCAGTCCCCTGACCTGAACCCTAAAGAAAATGAGTGGAGTGAACTGAAGCGAAGAAGCACCAACATGGAGCTGGAATCTGAAGGATCTGTAGAGATTCTGCATGAAGTCTCTGATCTCTTGTCAGGTGTTCTCCAAACTCATCAGGCATTATAGGCGAAGACTCAGAGCTGTTATCTTGGCAAAAGGAGCTTGCAAAAAGTATTGAATAAAAGGGTGCCAATAATTGTGACCAACGTGGTTTGGAGAAAAACATTCTCAATTCTTTTCCTTCAATGAAAGGTTAGATTTTTGCTAATTTTATTAATTAAAGATCAAAAGGATAAAAATGCAGATTTATTTTTACAGTCATCTTTGATCATATTTACCAAGGGTGCCAATAATTAATTAATTAATTATTTTTGTATCAATGTACAGGTCTTCACTGTAATTATTTTTTAAATCAATTTAATGCATCCTTGTTGAATAAAAGTATTTATTTATTTAAAAAAAAAAATCTACTGTGAAATGCTGTCATTATTAAAATATTAAGATTAAAAATAGTTGAAATTACTTGTACATCCAATTATACTAAAACAAAGGCAGCAACTGAAATTGAGTTTTCAATTTGAATTCTTTTTTTCTTTTTCTTTTTTTCACAGTGTAGGGAAAATGACAATCAAAAATAAACAGACCCTAGCCCTAGACAACTAACCCCAGTATCCACCTTTGCTTGCAGCATTTTTATAAACTCCTCTTTATCGGTCTCTCTCCCTTGCTGAGTTAAATAAGTCAACACAGTTCTCGATGTTAAACTCTCCCATGCTGAGATTCCTTCAGCTAAGTAGCATGTTTCTGAGAAAGAGAGAGCAAGAGGAAGCAGAACAGGAGTAAGAGCACACGACATGATGCTTGTAAAGCATTTTGATACCTGCAGGGGTGCATTCACCGCACTTAATACTGACATGTGCGCGTGTGAAGCAGCTTTTAAAGTTCATCATGAAAGAGGAAGCATTACAGGGATGTGTAAATCTGCTGATATGTTTAATTACTCACGAATGTCAGCGATCTACAAGCTTTCATTTGCAGAAGGGAAATAAATGAAAAATTGAATAGACAATCAGGTTTCCATTTAAGAAAAAAGCTGTCTTCTACATAGAGCAGTGAAAATCATCATCACATGAGCGTTCAGGTGGAAAAGCTCTCTGTGGTTCATTGCAGGGATTTGTATCTGGGGCCTAGTTAGACTTCAGCTGGGATCCATTTGAGCATCAAGAATCACAGCTAATTGTGTTTCTGAGTGCTTGATCAATTGCAGATTATCTGCTCTAGGTCAAATGGTAAATATTATAATGACATGACACGACATGATTAACAGCTCATTATTTGGGAATCATTCCAGATTTGTAATGTGATGTTAAGTTAGTCACACATGACACAATTCTGCATATTAAAACATGATTAAACATGCTGCTGCCATAGGTTAAATTGGGCCAGAACATGGATTGTTTACCAGTCAATTCTGTACTCAAATTCCATGCTACTTTCTACTTTAAACTATACGTTTACATTCTCTACAACAGCACGGATTTGATTTTGCTTAGTTTATCATAAGTTGCATAGACGGGTGACTTATGAACCCTGGGCTGGTTATGTCAAAAGCAAGACCTCTAAAATTTCAAATGTAACCCTTGACTTTTAGAGATTTTTATTTTGCAAGATGGCAGTGAACAGTTTGAAAGTCAGTCTTCTCCTTTTCACATGTCTCTTCTATCCTACAGGCACTTTTAGCCATTCATTGTTTATTTTTAGGCAGGCATGCTCCTTTTTTTCATTCATTTATTTATTTATTGCAAAAACAGCACTAAAATTATACAGTTCTGGTGACTTTTGGAGCAGCATTTCCACATTTTCTTTTAAAATTCATTACTACATTTACAGAACTACTCTCATTACATGTTTAACTAAATAGCTGTCAAAGGAAGTTGTATGTGCTCAAGAAGAAAACCAGTATATTCTTATGTGAGTGGAGCAAAAATAATTAATTGTAAACAAATCTGAATAACTGTAAAATGAACATATTTTATCACTGACCAAGCAAATGGATAGAAAGTAACTAGCTTCATTTTTACTCATTGCATTAGTCAAACTACAGTTGCTCAAAGCATTTGTACTTACAACGCATATCACGTCTAGCCAGTGTGTTGTTATTGTGGATATGATAACAGCTAAATAATGTGACATTGATTTAACTGTATGTCTTAAAAGCACCTTTACCTTATGATCAAGTATGCAAGGTATCAAATCCGTAGCAAGGGAAGAACACAACGGGATATCACAACAGTATAATTTTTAATGTATCAGGTTTGTCGAAATGCTGGCTATTGAGTCCACTACAAATTTCCCTTAAAGGGACAATAAAGTATATTTCATATTTCATTTCATTTCATATCCATGAAAACTTCATAATGCTAAATAACCCAAACTCAAAGGAAAAATGTGCCTGTGGCAACATTTCAACAAAATGATATTACTCTCCATTTCGCAACACATTCAAAGTGAAATGTCCAGTGAGTGGTGATAAAATATTGTTCAGTTTGAACTGAAAACCATGAACATGCTGAATCTGGCAATGTTTTATCACACTGATACGCATCATGGCTCTGTCGCATTTGAAAATGATGTACTGTACCACGTAGACTAAACCCTAAACCTATTCAAGGTTTTAACAAAAGCAAACATGAAGCAATTTTATCTTGCTTCTACAAGTAATTGAGCTCATTTATCGTAGCTCACGTAGTCTCGTACCTGAGTGCTCCACATTGAAAGTGCAATGTTGTACCAGGTGAGCCACTGAGCAAGTTTACTATGTCAGAAAAGCCATACATATGGAGCTAATTATGATGACGCAAATATTGTCTTGGTATACTAATCATGCACTATATGGCAAATGTGTTTTGAAATCATAACATACTATAGTTCAAGAAACTTAATCTAATCTGCTTCCGTAATCATCATAATCACAATCAGCTGGGAATTGCAGTCAATTGTATGTATAGGTAAATTTTTGGAGTTTTACAAAAATGTAGGTAAAGGGTACATTTTTCCAACGAGCCTAGTTTGTTAAATACAACCAAAAGCTACTCATTCATGCATTAGCAAGCATTTTCTTGGTAGCTACCTTGGCTAGCTACCTTTTGGTTTTTCTGCAAATCTTAAAAAACAAATTAACCAGGGGTTAAGGTGTATATGATTAGATTTACAGTACAGCTGCAGAATTATGCATTTCCTTCAGCCTTCACTTTGCTTACATTATGGAGATGATCAAATCCATTGAACTGGTTAGCCTGTGTCTCAGGTTGGTACAGTATACATTACAAAACAAAAATTTACGAGTAACATTTTTCTGAGGTGCAGCAGAATTACCACAAAATATCCCATTGTGTGATTTAACAGACTCTTTCTGCACATCCAATCAGAGATTGTTGTCATTGTTTTCACCAATGCTTATTGTTATTGTTTATATCAGCTAGAAGCCACATATGATCCCACACCTCCATTTTAGTCAATGAAATGCTGTTCACAATGGTAATTTGACCACTTGACTTGTAGTTTAAGCCAACAATAATACTTTCCTGGTCAGCTCTGCAGCCATAATGGAATTGCAAGTGCTATAGCAAGCTAGCTTACGTTGTTATTACTTGCACAGATAAAGTTACAGCTCATGTTTTCAAATGAGTTCACAGGCTATTATTTATCTGAAATTGCGGCTGGCTGAGGTTGTTCTTTGTGATGAGAAGCCCTGTCTGTAATTTCAGAAATGCTGACGTTAAGCTTCAATCCGTATAGAAGCAGCATCTGCTGAATGTTTAACTTAGCTTTTTATCTTTGTAGAGTTGTTGTTCCGCTGAAATTGCCATGTCCACATGGTTCAAGTCACAAGTTGCTCTTTGATGCAGCAAACAGTATGAAAAAAAGCACTGAAAAAAAAGTAGAAGGTCATGCACGTTTGTCTGCAGTCTCACAGACTGTCTGTGCTTCATTCCAGTCAACACCATGTTTGTGTCATTGCTGTTTTATAATTCATATGTGCATGTCTGTGAGAGATGGATGGATGGATGGATGGATGGATGGATGGATGGATGGATGGATGGATGGATGGATGGATGGATGGATGGATGGATGGATGGATGGATGGATGGATGGATGGATCTTGAACAAGCTTGATACCGATTTTTTTTTTTTTTTATTGTAAATAAAACATAGATTATTGGCATACATTTTACAAAAAAAAACAAAACAAAAAAACAATTTCAGTTGTTTTACTTAAAAACATTAAGTTTAACAGATGTTTGACAAATGCAAGTAAAATTTACACTACACAGTCGAAAAATATCTGTGCATGCATTATTCAGACATTAGAATCGGCAAGAGAGACCACTGACAGACTTGACAAATGGAAGTTTTTCCTCTGCAATTTAAATTTCACTTAAGGAAAGAGATTAACCCTTAAAAGCATATCCTGGGTCTTTATTGAGCCAGAATGTCATTCACTACCTTACCTCACATTCATTTTTGAAAGTTCCCTTTGGTAGTGGTAGAGGACCACATTTTGGAGTGACGAGCTGTGAATATGTGTGCAGCACATCAATGGAATTGACCTCGTGCTTTTATAGCCTCAGCAGTGACATCATTAGAATGCACGCAGATCAGAGGCTATAATTAGATGTGCCACAGGTGCACCAGCAGGTCTTTTGTCTTCAGACCATACTGTGAATGTGTGTGTGACTTCACAGCTCTGCTCAAGCTCCCTCTCTTCTGTTAGGAGTTAGTCTTCTTGTTAGGCAGTGCACAGAAAACTTTCTCTTTTTCATCTCTGTCATACCAGTGAAAAAGAAAGAAAAAGAAAAGATGAGCGATAAACAAAACAAACGGTGTGTGCCTCTGTGTTCATGTCCCATCGCCTAATCGGACATACACCAGTATTGTTTTATTTGTTTGGGGGAAGAAAACACTGCCCTTGCATTGGAACAGGGTGAGCATGAGCATTGTGAACTGTTCACAGTGAAGATGCTACACGCTTGTCTTGCTTACTTCTAAGGGTCAGCACCCACTATTCCATCATGGGCCTCACGTATAGATCTGGCCAAGGAGTGAGAGATGGGTCCATCCCTATTGCTCGCTCTCTCCATCCCCGGATCCATGTGTCCATTCACGTGGTTTTGAAGCACGCACCGGCAGTTCATGCAGGGCACAATGAATCTCTTGATTTCAAGTTGCCTAACTCTGAGCTTCCTTACATGATGACAAAGGGGTTGAGGAATTACTCAAGGTGGTTACTCGCATAGTGGCCAGATTACAGCTAGATTGGTCACGCAAACAAGAGACCCCCAAACGCTCAAAACTAGAGGACAGATTTCTGTCTGGTGGCCAGGGGAAGGGGCCACAAAATTAGTCTTTCTCCTTTGAAGATCTCCATGACGAATGAACTTCTTCATGGAGGAAATGTTTCTTTGTGCCTTCGACGTCAACATATTCGACTATCGTGGGTGCTAAGGCACAGGGGTATACAATGATGCCGCAAGTTGAAGAGATGCTTGCAAGCTATCTCTCACCTGGTTCGGCATCATTAAAGAGACCAACTCTCCCCACAAAGCAGTGTAGAACCACCTCAAAGCTTGTGGGGAAAGTTTTTTTAAGTTGCAGGTCAGGCTGGTGCTGTGCTGCACACTAGAGATTTATCCCTCTGTGCAACCAAGCAGATGGCCCGCGCTGGTTTGGTCAGCACGGAGAGGGATCTGTGGCTAAACCTCATGGGCATCAAGGATAAGGATAGAGTATTCCTACTTGATGTCCTGGTGTCAACTTCTGGGCTGTTTAATGACTCAGTTAATACAGTCGTCACCAGGTTTCGGGAGGTGAAGAAAACTGAGAAAGCATTCGTGCATTTCCTTCCTCGCCACACTCAGGGGGAGGCCACCCAGGCTCGCCCCGGTCCTTCTAAAAGGGAGGTGTGTCACGCTCCTCCTCGTAAAGAGTGGGGACCAGCTCCCTGCCCTGGATTTCTAATTTTTTTTTTTGTAAAACGTATATATGGTCGCTTGTGACCCAATGTCATGCACAGAAGAGGACTGATGCAGTAAGATAATGTAAACACTCTTTATTGCAGGTAACAAGAGTGAACAGAGTGGCAATGCAACATGTAAGGCAAAATGGCAGATGATAGTTCTGAGCAGCTGGCTGGTGAAGTGGTTTTCTCTGTGCAGGTGAAGGACTGGTGCAGGAGGTCGGTGAGCAGGTTAACAGGAGATCCAGGTAGGCAATGATGAACAGATGGTAGAAGAGAGAAGATGGATCAGGAATATCAGGAAGGTACTCAGGTAGGACAATAGGTAAGCACTCAGTGAGTATTCAGGTAAGGTCTGAGGTGCTTGTCATTGATGAGACCGAATGCAGAGCAAGTGTATGAGAGCCTTTTGAGTGGTGCAGATGATGAGTGACAGCTGGTGGTGATCAGTGATTGCAGATGGAGTGCAGGTGAGAAGAATGAGGGATGGGGAATGTAGTGAATGTGCAGTGACTGGACTGGTGACCGTGACAGTACTTCTCCCTCCCTGAAGGCACATCCTTGTGACAAAAGGAGTCCAATCCGGGAGGGAGGGCAGGCATCCTGGAGTCTTCGCAGGTCTCTAGGGTGAAGCTGTTGGCTTGGTAGACTCTAGAATGGTGCTGATGACCAGGGAGGTTCTTGCAGATCAGGGAGCCATGGCGGAGCAGGCAGTTCGGGAAGCCATTGCGGTGCTGGCAGTTCATGATGTCATGGCGGTGCAGGCAATTCAAGGAGCACAGGGCGGAGTTCAGGGGCTGGAGTTGTACTGGACGATAGTCAAGGGCTGGAGCCGATGTGTGTGGCCCAGACACACACAAATGCTAGTGCCATTATAGGCACTGTAATGTCCTCTGGGCTAGGAGCAAACTCAGGAACTGGAGTGGGCTCAGGGAATGGAGCCATCTCTGTGCTCTTGATAAGGTAGGGAGTCACTACTGGATCATGGAAGAGGAAGGGATGGGAGTCATAGGCGAGATGGTGGCCATTTTGGCTGAGGGCTCAGATGTGGCAGCCATCTTGGCTGAGGGCTCAGATTCAGCAGTCATAGCAGGATAATGGTGGCCATCTTGTGACGAGGCTCTGGAATGGTGGACATGGCATGAAGAGATTCGGGAATGGCAGCCATCTTAGGATGAGACACTTGACTGGCTGCTATCTTAGGATAAGATACTGGTATGGAGGTCATGACGGGTTAAGGGTTAGGAATGGACAAGGAAAGACTGACTGCAAGGGAAGAACCACTAAACCACAGCACATATTCAATATACTGCACCAGGGAGCATGTGGTAGCTGCTGCTGGATCCTGCTGATAGAGCTGATCGTCCAGGCCACACCAAAAGACAGTCTTTAGTGTATCATTGTATCAGTTAACCATATGGGAAAGGTTGAGGAACTCTTCCACATAGTCCCCGATCGAGTGGCCATCTTGGAAAACGGTGAGCAGCAGGTCAGCGGGTTTGATAGTGGTGTGGAGAATGTCCATCTAGTATTTGTGGTCTGGTCTTCTGTCATGCACAGAAGAGGATAGACGAGGTACGATAATGTAAACAGTCTTTATTGCAGGTAACAAGAGTGAGCAGAGTGGCAATGCAACAGGTAAGGCAAAATGGCAGATGATAGTTCTGAGCAGACTTAGCTTGCTGGTGAAGTGGTTTTCTCTGTGCAGGTGAAGGACTGGTGTGGGAGATCGAATGATGGCAAATGTAGTGAATGTGCAGTGACTGGACTGGTGATCATGACACCCAAGATAAATAATAGTGTAATTCTATTTTTTTCTGCACTACAATAATTTAATCTCTTAATACTCAATAAGTGCAATCAACCTTTATTCCTAAAGGTGGCAATGTCTGAAACACAAAGATTACATGATGTTCCACTGGTAGACATACTGTAAATACACAAGTATCATCAGCAAAACTTGAAATGGCTCAGCGATTTACTGCTGTCACTTTATAGTGGATCTGGTGAAGTAGTTGTCAGTGATCAAGATTTTGAAGACGTTGAAAACAATAGTTTTGAGAATATAGTTGAGATTGTGAATATAAGCCAGAATGTACTTGGGGAAATGAGCTCTGACGATGACATTGATGATGGTAAAAAAACATCTGCTCAAATTGAGACCTTACAAGTTCCAAAAGGTAAGGAAATGTGATTTATTTTATTCTTTTGCAATTTTTATTAAAATATCAGGAGAGTTTCATACTACTGCGGCAGTTAGAGATCCATCCGTGTTAGATATAGATCCGGGTCGCTAAAGACCCAAATATGTAATAATGATTGGCAAAACTTTAATGCATTTAAGGGTTAAACAGATTATGGTAACCAGACGGTTGACAGTAGCCATATTTTTTTCCTACTATGGAATAAAAAAGAGAAACAGAACAGAAAAAGAAAAAGAAACTCATACAGATTTGAAACAACTTAAGGGTGAGTAAATAATGACAAAATTTTCCTTTTTTTTTTTTTTTTGTGAACTATCCCTTTAACATGTTACCAAGTTAAATTGTTAATTGTTTGTCATTAGAAGTACCAGAAATATCTTTGGCAACCTTCAAATATTGTTTTTGACAATATAGTGAAAAAGGTTGTTAGACTGTTGCTATGGTGTTCTGACAAGTTTCTAGCTGCAGTAATTTCTTATGCATAGCTAGCTCTGTTCGTTTGGAAGACCGTTTCCACCTCAGATAAAGAATAAGAAAAAGTGGTTGTAATTGTGAGATAAAATTGACAATAAAAAGTCACATTGTGTCACAAATATGAGAAATAAAGCCACGATTATGAGATATAGAGGATATCTGAGGCAGAAATAGGCCTCCATGGCCCAGACAGATTGAGTCAACATATAAAGGTAAAATTAAACTAAGATTAGACAGTGAGTCGAAGACGTCAGTTTGCTTTGCCAAAGCTGCATTTCAAGTATGCTAATTCACTCTACACCATACACTGTCAGTGTTAGTAAAGTCAAATCGCCTTAGAAACTTGAACCCATTGAAAGTAACTGGAATCCAGCTTTTATATGGCAGCAAATGTATCACATGTTCTCTCTCTCTGAGCAGTGGATCATGAGTTAAATGAAGTGTGGAAGAGAGGAACCCCTTCAGCTCCTATAACTGTAGCACTCCTCAGGGATTTCTGCCTAATTCCATTTAATTCCATGGATGTCCTGCCGCTCCCAGATGGGCACTAACTACTCAATTATGCCATGCTAAAACTCTTATTCTGGTGGACTGTAGACCTTGCTTGACTTCCTACAAATTTCCCTAACGATACCTTAATGAGAATCTTTAGAACGGCTCAGTGTGCTCCTCCAATTTAAAACCAGGAAGTGTAGACTGCATTTTTGATGCATTAGGTTTCAAATCACACAAATAGCATCAGTAATATGGGTAGCGCTAAAAGTTCACTGAGACAGAAACTTTATTTTTAGTGCATCATCTTTGGGAGTCCTTTCACGGAGATGTGTTCAACTGAAGAAACTTTTCTTACAAAACCTTTTATCACGGTCCTGGACTCTTTTCAGAGTATTTGCTCTCATGTTGTGCCGAGGGATTACGCTGAGTCATCTGAGAAGAGACGGAGAAAGAGAGGGGGGATGCAGGGTGAACGCAGAGAGATGGGATTTTAGATGCTATAATGGAAAACAGTACTCGATGCAAGAGCTTTAACACTCTTAGTTCTCTGTCATTTTTTACTCTTGCGCTCTTATTTGTTCCATAGAAATTATACACAAAATAAACACAAAGTTATGTTTTTGTTCATACTGACCACTTCTGTTGAGATCCAAAAATGACAGAAAAAAAAAAAAAGCTCATCCGGTACCGCACTTCCCTTATGGAGCGCTCGGGTACGAGTTCCATGAAACTTAAGTCATGATAAAAGAGCTCAAAGATATGTAGAAGCACACAGCAAATGCATTTTTATCATGTTTGGTTTTGTTAACACAATCCATTAGGTTTAGAGTAGAATTTCATTTAGGTGCTACATTATTTTCCAATGCGACAGAGCATTAACCTTTTAGTGACACTCACCGGACATTTCACTTCTGAACTGCCCCGATGTGTACAACAACCAAAGTAATAAAATGTTGCCAGATTCACATACATCTGTTTGATAAACAGAACATAGTTTTAGTGCCACTCACTTTAAAAGCATTACAAAACATGCAGAAGCAACATATCATTTTGTAGCTAATTTCCAATTAGCCTGAGTTGCCAGAAAAATAACAAAATACAGGTTTGGAATGACATGAAGGTGAATAAATAATGACAAATTTTTCATATTAGCTGAAATATCTCTGTAATTCTAGAAGAAATCAGTTGTCTTGAGTGTCACACTAAAAACCAGGGCCCAGATGTAACAAAACAACACCCTTGGCTATAATTATAAACACATTATCACTAAGAGTTTCTTCATTTAAACAGATATTGTTGACTAAGCCTCCTAACCAATACTGCTTACCAATGCCTAATTGTAGACAAATGTAGATTTTAGACTACCACATCTCAGTCTTCTTGGTGCAAATCAGTTTCTCAAATTCAGACAAGTTCTGACTTGATCAAGATGATGCATCAAATGTTAACATACAAGACCCTTGAGATGGTTGATTCCCCTAATTCAGTCATATTTCACCCGCTGTACAATATACAGACATTTACTGCCTATATATAATAATATATAATCAATTATCAATATATGTGTAAATTATGCAAACAAAACATCTAAGAACAGCATGTTCTGCTAAATAACTAATTTTGTGTTCTACAGCAGAAAGAAATGAATACAGGCTTTGAACAAAATGGGGGTGAATAAATGATGATAGCATTTTATTTTTTGGGTGAGCTATTCCTTATATACCAAAAGACTAGATGTAAAAGACAAGAATGAATTAAATTGAAAAACTGCAGTGAAACTCCACTACAGAAATCATACATTTAATATTCTTGGAAAACATTTAAAATTACTTGCATGCTTTGAATTTTTTCTGGTAGATTGGTCCATGGAATATTTTCAGAGCGTAGTTAAGGCAGCTATCACTAACAATGTCTTGTAATTTGTCATCTCTCTTGGGTTTTCACATACATTTTTAACTTCTCACATCTCCAGAACCCACTTCTTCAAACCATTAGATTTTTGAATCAAGTCAAGGCAGAGTGTCATGCCTGAATAATTGCTGCCCAGTGGTGCACATTGCTGTAATTATGAATTGCCTGCACAGACTGCTGATGTCTCACATTGCCTGCATCAACCCTGACAACTAAGGACTGTCCAGCTGGCATGTTACATGAAAAGACTTGTGTATGATTTCATCACCCTCATTCTGAACAGCTTGCATGAGCATGTGAACATGTATGACACATATGTCAGGGTTATGCTCATTATGTACAGTTCTCACTATAACACCATAATTCCACCCAAGCTGGTTATGAAAATGCATAATCTTCCTATGCAACTCTATGGGGGATTTCCAAACAGACCACAAATACTAAAAAATGGAAAACATAACCTCATTGATGATGATTTAGAATAGGCAATCCAAAATGAACGTTATATCAGCTGCCTACTGTACCCACTCATTTCCATATATGGCTTTTCATCTTCATGCATGCAACCCACAACAACAGACACATCATCAAATTAATTCATAATTTGTCTAATCAGCAGCACTGGTAAAACCACAGTTTACATGCATCATACAGGGCTCAACGCTAAGGATTTTTTCTACTGGGCCAGTAGTTAGAATTTTTACTCTCCCTGCCATACTTAATAAATAAGGTTATGACACCAAAAGCTACTAGAAACTAGCCATTTTAAATATTAGTAAAGAGTAATAAAATAGGAACAAATAATCAAATTACAAGTAATAGCACAAATAAATACAACAGAACAAACAAATAAATGGTGCTTTTCAGGTTTTTTATGTAGGCTTAAACAGGAGATTTTCAGATAGGCCTACAGAAATTGTATCTAATAGATTAAAGTTTGTTAAAGTGACAAATACATTTGTAATCATGCTGATATTTGAAGAAAAATGGAACTCTTTGTGTAATATTGGTTAACTATCTCAACAGTCACATGTTTATTTCTCTATTCAACTATTTCATGTCAACTGTTTACATAAACAACAGTGACAGAATATATGATCAGTGCTCGACAATAAGGACTGCCCGATGGCCCACTGGCCCCGGGCCCTAAAAGAAGAACAAAAAAGAACTTTGTTTGAAGTATACCAGGGCCTTTATTCTGGTCATACTTTGTGATTAATTTGTAGGTTAGTGACATAAACCTTTTGTAATCTTTCTGTCTTCTGTACAATCTGAAAGCCGTTACCATAACTAAAATTAAACAAAATATGCTCTTGTTAACTGACACATCTCACTACGCCAACCAACAGTTTTGTATCTAACCTTTACAAGTTTTCATATGACTGGGCAATGAGAATGTGCTGTTATATGATCACAAATGCCAACAGATTATCCTAAGAGGAGGATTACATTGAAGGCTTTAGAATACCTGCCTTTGATATGTCCTCCATAATTAATGCTAAGCTAATACAATGCGTCATTCAGCATGGTCAGAGGCTTTATAGTTTTAATGCTGAGTCTCCCAAGCAGTGTACATCATGTTAAGAATAGGAAATATTCAACATTCAGCTCTAGGTCACTAATGAAATAAGTATGTTTGACATTGGCCACATTATTTTTAATTTGAATTTGTAATGAAACAGAATTTGTGATAGTCTTTTCTTCCCTATTGTGTTGAATAAAGGCTTCTGGAATTAAGCCTTTTTCATCTTTTTTTTTTTTAGAGCTAGGGCAGGACTGGATTTCGGCCTTGGGAATTGATTGGATCGTATGAAGTTGGGCGTTGCTAACTAAATGGAGGCAGATCTGAATGCCAGTTTGCAGTAAGTTATGGAGGATATTTAGTCCCACCCTTCATCAAGACACACATCTGTATGCCCAAAAATGATGAAGTTGTTTCCACTGTTATGAGGAAAAAAATCGTTTGTGTGGACCCCAGAGTGTTAAACAATACTGTTGCTCTCACATTGCCTATATTGAAATTTTGAGTCCCCTGTGCACTTAGCATGCAGATACATTATGCACTGTATAGTCTTCTAAATCAGTCACTAATGAGGCTGTGTTTCAGTAAGGATTCTGCATAGAAGGCACCTCCTTATGCAGGCAACTCACCAGGGTAACAGAGCTAGAATCATGCCTGTCCTGTTTCATGTGACACCAATCTCAAGAGTTCAATTCAGACATGGATTTGGTCCACTGCATCAAGAGGCTTTTTATCAGTGTAGCTCTCACTTTTGTGCTTTCCTTTTGACTTTAGTACAGGGTGCAGTTGTACAGGTCAGTGTAAGGCAACTGTGTGTTACTCTTTCTTCCAAACAGGGACTAATTACAAGCACACACATACAGTGCTGACCACATCTAATTCAACCGTGAAGGTCGCTTTTTGCAAGGCCATACCGAATGGTGTATTTTAAAATGTGTTCCGGTCTGTGGAAAATCTTCATTGCGTATACAGTGTGTTGGTGTGTGTGTTTCTGCTTCATTTCTCTATTTTTTTGCATGTTCCGCATGGACATTCAATATAAATTCCATAATACAGAGTGCTCTCTGCTCTGAATACTTAACAGATTTTAATAGATACAAGCGTGAGATATAGATAGATAGTAGATACATGTCCTTTTATTTTTTATTGCCAATAAAATCATTCAAAGTCATTTAAAATCATCCATCACACACTCTGACGTAACTTAAGTCTGACCTATATTAAGATATAAGATATGTATTATATTCTGTATTTTTTTCCGGCTAAGTTAAATTATTCCAGAGCCTATTCTGCAAGCAACCCTGGAAAAATAAGTAAATAAAATGTACCTTGTGAAATTGTGTGTTGACTGTGGTCAGAGTTTTGGTCCATTCTGATGTGATAAGCACCAAATATTTTACTTAAAGGTGCAATATGTAATATTTTTGCAGTAAAATATCCAAAAACTACTAGGCCAGTGCTATATATTTTGTTCACTTGAGTACTTACAGTATCCCAGTAACGCGGGTATGACAATTGCGTCATACCCGCGTTACCCTCGGTTTCCTGTTTTATTTTGTAGAAACCATGAAAACGCCAAAGACGCTTTAATATATTACACATTTTAATAGACAAGGTAACAACTGTTTTGATATATTTATAGACAGAAAACTAATTGTTGTTATATAGCTCAACACGTTTAGTCTTATTTTAAAAAAAATTCTTGATTTTTTTTTGCGAGTACCATGCTTTACTATTTTGTCAAATAGCTAACATAGCATAATCAAATGCAGCTTTATTTTTATTAACAGTAATACACAATTTTCTCTATCATACAATACGTTTTAAAATTGCATGCCATTTATCAACACAAGCCATCCAGTATTTAATATGATATTCTAAAATCAATCTATTTTACTGCAGTGTGTAACAGTGTCTCGCAGCAGCCGCCGAACGAACACACAGACTAACTTTATAACATAATTTTTAACACAGTCAAATGTATCTAATATAATAAACAGAGCTGCGTTACCTCATACTCATGACCGGAAAAGTGGAAGCGTCGCCAGTGACTGTGACATAATAAAAGTTCCACTGCTCGCAATCGCTCCAGCTGCCTCGTTCAGCTCACTCGGTCCTGCTCTGCTTCATACTACAGTAATGTTAATAATCTCATCCATGAACATGATTTGTTCCCGACTCCAATCCCTATTCTTTTGCACTTTCCGTTGAGATGGAGACCACATGTCCCAAGATTCCGCTCTCAAACTTGGCGTCATCAAGCTACACCTTTGTTTTGAATAGGCTTCTAGTGACCTCTAGCGGACAAATTATTACATATTATACCTTTAAATCTGACAAATTTGAATCCAGAAGTGAGCTTAATTAAACAAAACCTCCTTTGAGGACATCATCATTTGTAAAATGAGTATTTATTTATTTATTTACATTTTAATTGTTAAAAGTTTTCTTTTGTGGGTTTTGTGGGTGTGGGTTTGGGTTAGGTTTTGATATTTAACTAGCTGTATATAAAAACAATAGAAGTCCATGTCCCCATTTAAACGTGTGTGTGTGTGTGTGTTTGTGATTTATGAGGACAAAAATTTGTATAATGACATGGGTATTACACTGGTATTACGACGTAAACATGAAATATGAGGACATTTCATGAGTCCTCATATTTAAAATAGCCTTTAAAACATACTAAACAATGTTTTATTAAAAAATTAAAAATGCAGAATGTTTTCTGTGATGGCTAGGTTTAGGAGTTGGGGTAGTGTAGGGGGATAGAATGTACAGAATGTATAGCAAATCTATCTATGTGTGTGTGTGTGTGGTCCTGGTAACTATGTTATGTGGTCAAAATGTCCGGACATTTTTTGGTCTTCATGAGGAAAACAGCTTATAAATCATACTAGGTGATGTTTTTTTGAAAATGTAAAAATGGGTAGATAGAATATAGAGTTTGTACAGTATAAAAATCACTATGCAATGTACCCATAAAACACAAAAATCCAATATGTCTCTGTGTTCTGCCATGTATTAAAGGGATATTCACCCAAAAATGAAAATTTGATGTTTATATGCTTACCCCCAGGGCATCCAAGATGTAGGTGACTTTGTTTCTTCAGTAGAACACAAATGATGATTTTTAACTCGAACCGTTGCCGTCTGTCAGTCTTATAATGCGAGTCAATGGTAACACAGTTTATAAGAGTCAATAAACATGCAAAGACAAATCCAAATTAAACCCTGCGGCAGTGATGTCTCATGCATATACTTCAATGAGTGCTAGACATCACTGCCGTTGTCAGAGCGCGATCAGACCTCACTAAGCGAATGCTGAATGCAGTTGGACATAGTGGTGTATTAGAGGTAAAAAAATATATAAATACTGTTTTCTCACACAAACCGATCGTTTCGTGTCTTAGGACATCAATGTGCCGTCACGAGCCGCAGGGTTTAATTTGGATTTGTCTGTGCGTGTTTATTGACTCTTATAAATTGTGTTACCATTGACACGCATTATACAGCTGTCAGATGGCAACGGCTGGAGTTAAAAATCATCATTTGTGTTCGACTGAAGAAACAAAGTCACCTACATCTTGGATGCCCTAGGGGTTAGCAGATAAACATTAAATTTTCATTGTTGGGTGAACTATCCCTTTAAAGACAAAGTTTGTGGGACCTTTTTAGTTATGGGACCTCCAGTAATAATACATATTTACTAAATAAAAATGATACCCATAGATTTATTATAAGATAAATCATATTTCAATATTTAATAAAGCTCCACACAATCACCTATAGAACCCCTGAAAATCTACTCGCTCTACTATGCATGGTCATTGAATTTTCATGAAATCCACATAGTAAAGAGTATTTAGCCTTTGACTATGGTGGTTTACCAAAACTATTGGACGATGATATGTTTTCACATTCTAAATCTTACCATACAGGGTAAACTGTTGGCATCCATCTATCTCTTTTACAGCTGTTAGATGGCAAAATGTGCTCTGGTTAACATTATGTCAACCATCATGACTTCTATATTGCATACACAGAACAATCATTTAGAAGAGTAACTCCCACATTTACATGGTTGTCATAAACTTTGCAGTGTATATGTGGCCAACGGCAACTTGATATTTCTAAATGTCGCAGGACAACAATATATAATTGGCAACGTTGACAGTATTAAGGTAACCCAAAAAACTCTTTACAAACATCTCCACCAACCGGCTTGGTTGGCGCTTGTTTTCTTTGTTGACATCCTTCATCCCTGGAGCTAAAGCTAACTTTAGTTGTGTAAATGGTAGCAGTTTAATGGTTGTCTCTACCACAGAGCTTTTGTAGTTTTCTCCATTTCTGTTTGCCCAACTCAGAAAAACATTCCTGTCATCTCCCTGTTGTGTTCAGGAAACAGTTCTGGAAAATGTGCTGGCTTGTGCTGAATATCCTGTGAAATTCTCTAAAGTATAATGTCCACAATACTACAATATTACAGCTTTTTGTAGAGCTTCTGTCAAAAGAAGTTTCTTGTCTCAGTATCTCTCAAGTTTCTAGAAGGAGGTGTGACAAACTAAACCCTTTCATACGGTAAAGCAATTAATAAGCAGTGGGTTTATTAATGACCCCATTGTATATGGATGGTCTCATAATATTCACAGTTGGAATCTTCTAGTTTTTTGTAACATTATAATTACTTTCAAATAAATCATTTAAAAGAAGCTTGTAACTAGATAATTTGAAACAGCATAGAGTGATTCCTTTGATAAATGTTCTGTTTGAAATTCTTTCCAAATCTCTCCGCTGTGGGGCAAATTTTATATTCACAAAAACATTCCCTTCCGTTGCATCAAATACGAGGTTTACAACTGTGAGATCATCATAAGCAAATTCATTTCTGAATAAAATGATCTGGGTCAGGTCTCTTTGTAGATGTCAAGGAGAACTTCTTTTGATATATTAATTACATATTTAAGGTCATGGACTGGATTTACCTGACATTTCATGAACCAGTTGGTGTGTTTGGGAAAGTAAAACTCATAGTAGGGCCTCTCAGGGACACTCACAAACTTTGTACGTCCCAGACTTTGGAACACTGGGTAACAGAGATATCCCTCGGACTTGACACATTCAGTCAGCAATTTCACAGTTACTTGCCAATTTGATGTAAATTTTCCAACAACCGAATTTAAACTTAGATGTAGGGTCCAGTGAATCAGTGAATTCAGAATTATAAATGGCTCATTATTAGACAGTCATTGTTGTAAAGGGCGTGGATGTCTTTGATTCGCTCATGTCACTTACAGTATGTCAAAAAAAAAAAAAAAAAGTTAGACTGGCATTTTTGAAAGTTGTACATTTGCTGTTTTGAAAGTTGTACAACTCCATTTTGCCAGTGCATTTGGCACTTGAATTTGGACTCTTAGCATATAACAATAGGTGTAATTACATAGACTTTTTAAATGCATAGAGGTAGAGGCAGTAATCACAATCATGGAAAATTATGTATCACAAGTTTGCAGGTAGATTGTTGATTCTCATGACATACTGTGCAGAGATGCACCATGCAGTACAATCATACAGTCTAAAAACATAAAGGTTATTCGCAGTGATGCCATAGATGTTAAAGGTTCTTCATGGAACCATCAATGCCCATAAATAACCTTTATTTTTAAGAGTGTTAAGTCCTCTTTACAAACTCACCTTTCATATTATTGACCAATCCATAGAAAGACCACACACTGCAACAACAAAAACTTCACTCGATACATTGACATGAATATGTAAATGTTCTTTGGCAATTACAGCGGTCTGCATTACAGTAATTACAGTCATTTGTTGAGTTCCTGTCAAGAGATACACCTTTTTCTGGACAAAAACTAAACTGCAAAACTGCGTACTTCCAGTGCCCTATTGTGTTGAAAGCCATTAATATTAATTCCAAAACACCATATTGTCAATCAAAAGAAGTGCTTAATACTATAAGTTGTATTTTCTTTTCATTTTACATGAGTTTTGCCATTTTTTCATTCTGTTATTTTTGCATTGAATGAAAATAAAACCAAACCAGAATGAAACCGTTACATGTTAGTCAAAATTAAATATAGCTAAACCCTATACTGAGTTATTTATTCCTGCAATAAACAGTAAATAATCATCTAATTTAAACAGACCCAGCCAAAGGCTCGAAATTGCAACCTTGAAAGTGGTGGTTAAATTGCTGTAGGAGCTCTCTGATTTCATCAAAAATATCTTAATTTGTGTTCCAAAGATGAACAAAGGTCTTACTGGTTTGAAGCGACATGAGGGTGAGTATAATTAATGACAGAATTTAAATTTTTTTGGGTGAAATAAACCTTTAAATCAGCATATTTGTGATATTTATCATGAGGGCATTTTTTTAACCTTTATAAAGGGTGATTTTTCTCAGAATCTTGCTAAATGTATGATTCATCTTTCATTTTAAATTCTTAAATTTGATCAATAAATTAAATTAGAATAATAAGTAAATATAGGACTGTTAATCAAATTAAATCCTTTACTCTGAAAAAATACAGCTGCATTCAATAATGTTATGAGATTATTTTAAATATTATTTTTTTTTGAATATACAAATAATAAATATTGGAAATAATGATACTTTTAAACATGAAACTGAACTGCCAATAGGTGGCGGCAAAAGTCACTGAGTCATTGGTTCAAATGATTTGTTCAAACAGCTGATTCATTCAAGAAGTTTATGAATGTATCATTGAATCTTTAATATGACTCCTCCATAGACAGCAATTTAACCACCACTTTCAAGGTCCAGAAAGGTACTAAAGACATTGTTAAAATAATCCACGGGGCTGGAGTGGTTCAACCTTAATTTTATATAATGACGAGAATACTTTTTGTGGGCAAAAACAAAGCAAAAATTATGACTTTATTCAACAATATCCTCTCTTCTGTGTCAATATCTTACGCTGTTTACGTTCAGCGCTTTCAGGTTCTACGTCAGAACACCGACTCACTCAAATGATTCAATGACTCACTCAAAGAAACTCTTGTCACCACCTACCATAATGACATAATTTGCAGAAACTAACCATTTAAAAAAAACAGTTCATTTAATATGTGTACTGTAGTTCTTACAACAAAAAGCATGGTAAATATACTCTCATGCTTTAAAAAAAAAAAAAGTAAAGGGACATCAGCATATCTCCAATTCTTGCAAAGTGTCTAATGCAGTCATAACAAAAATTAATATTGCCATTCATAGTACTGGTGTCACGATCACCGTCTGCCCCTGTCAAGTTTCGGACTACATTTACCATCATCCCCCCTGTCTATCACATGCACTCACTCCACCAATCACCTGTTGCCACATACAGTCATGCACACTCCACACTAATCACCACACCCAGCTGATACGCATTACCTGGACTATAAAGGACTCACACATACACCACCTCACCGCGAAGTCTTGATTATTGCCCCGGCTATCATTTCTGAGCATTTATATACCCTGTTTGTCTCCCGTTGCCATTCCTGTCTGTTTACCGTTTATTGATTCATCGCTGCCTACCTTTTGACTTGTTGCCTGTTCTCTGGACTGTGATACTTGCTTGTGACCCTGATCTACTGCCTGCCTCTGATTACGATTCTGCCTGTTCTACATTGCTGTGTTTGCTGGTTCTGACCCCTGCCTGTACGACCACGAATATTGCAATAAAGCCTGCTAAATGGATCCCATGTCGAGTGATGATTCGTTACAACTGGGCTGTCTGCAATAAAGAAAATTACTTGACATTTTTTCATTTTTCTCTTGCATTTTTGATATAATTTGGCTGCCGTTGCTGCTGTGTATGCAGTCTGTGTGTGCGTCAGGATGAATAAAGTTCAGGGGAGGTGAGAATGCTCCAGGGTGCATGTTCTACTTGCCTTTGCCAGTGAACTGAAGCAGTGCAACATCACTTAAACAAGCTTCTGCACTTGGGTCTGGTTCTGAATCAGTGCAGGTCACTCAGCTGCTCTGAATGTACATGCCCCAGTCAACTGATTGTGAGGAGGCGGTAAAAATGACTGATCCAATTGGTAGCGAGAATGTCCTACAAGTCTTTCCCCTTTCTCTCCACTCTCATGAATTGAAAAGGGAATTTTGAGTAGTGCAGGCAGAGAGAAGAAAGAGAGAGGAAGATCTGAAGAAATATTAAAATGTGGAGAGACTTTTAGCTCTTCTGACACGCACACTACAAGGACACAGCGTTGCAGTGTGAGCAACACATCTACATCGTGATGGGTTATCATTGTCAACAAGTCAAGAAACAGAGGAGGGAATTCTAAATCTGAAATGTGCCAACTGATAGTGCTGATTATTTGCACATGCTTGCTGAGTTGTTTTACTAGCAGATTCACAAAAAGAATTATCCAAATCAGGTGGTCAAAAATATGCTTACAATATCTGTGCTGTACACAACTTGCAGAGTGTAATCCTGATCTCCCAAGCCGATTTCCCAAGTGCTATAGGTTGGGAAGACTACCATGATCTGGCATACTTCACATGGACTACTTGATTATATTTGATCAATAACTGCTGCCATTTTTAATAGAAAGTGCATAGATATCTGTTTAAAATTAAATTCTAGCTCCTGCCAAATTTTTGTGGTAATAGCACAGCATTGATTGCCGACTAATTTGAGTGTTATGAATAAGGAACTCTACATATAATGAGCCTAATTTACATATTAGAAATTAAACAAAAAACAGAACCATTTAGATTAGGATAATATATGGTCAGTTGATATTCTTTATGCAGTCTCAGATATATACAGTAAACAATAAAGGTTAGTTAAATGAGAAATTGTTTAGCTTTAGCATCATATGCCATGCTACAAATAACATATTTCTGGCTTGATATTTCTCTAAGAAAAGAATGCAGATTTAATCAGAAAAAAAAGTTGTTTTATAAACTCTGTGGGGCTTTAAGTTTTGAGCAGTAGAAATTGTTTAACTTGTGTAAATTGTCATCAAAATTAGGCTACTTTATGCTAAGCTACAACCCTTTATAGCTCTTACATTCATCTGTAGGTAAGCATAACTATATAAGTAAATACCTAGAAAAACTCTTTCTATTTATATATGAGGCTTGTTTTAAGAGAATGCCTATCTTTTAAGTCACCATGAAATTTAAAACAATTCTTGTTTTAAATGGAATATTCAACATGATCTCATGAGAATACTGTACGTGTGTATTTTACATAAAGTGTGGTTCTATACCACACGTACATTTACTTACGTTTTCATACACACAAAAACGTACACTATTGATGTATTTATAGCACTAAAACGTAAAAATACTTACGTATTAACAGCAATTAAACGTAAATCATTTACGTATCCAAGTGTGAATGTGTATAAACTGCTATCCCCATGTATTAATATTAAAATTGTGGCATTAATGTTTTAAACCTGTTGTATTCAATTGTATCAATACATGTTTTTAGTCGAATTTATTGAATGCAGTTTACTCATCTAATTAATATGAAATAGCATTTCTGTTCATGACTTGTGCTGCAAACTCGTTTTGGAGCATTGCATAATGTTAAACAAGACTACATTTGGAAACCTTAAAATGAATAAAATTTCTGTAATTGTTTAACCATTATGTAATATTTAGTTTGTTTGCTGTGCGACACAGCAGACGTTTTCTGTTAAATTTTATTTAATCAATTTTATTTGTTCGCATATGTTTATGTGTTTGTAAGGAAGAAATTTCAATTTAGTCCTTTATCCGGCGATCTTTATTTTCATTCTCAGAAGCAACCATCACAGTCAAAGCCCGCGCTCGTTATGATTCAAATTTGAAAGCTGTGCCCTCGAGAAGCATTACGACATGGTTTACGGCACTGTTATCGAACGTTCATTGGCTCTCACCTGCTTCGTCACAGATGGCGACATGTCGTGTTTCAGTGGATTGACATTTGAAATGAGTGCGCGCCTTCACGGAGAGAAGCCGGATTCATATTTTCGTGAATTGACATAAACAAATATTACCACCAGAAAGGACTGCGAGTGCGACTGCAACTGCAACTCATCAACATTTGAACTACTTTTGGTACTACTTTTGACATTCTCGCAACAACAACAAAAAAATATTGTGATTACGCTTGTTTGTTCTTTTATTTATAACAGTAACGTTATAGTTTTAAGAAACGGTTATGGGTGGTTTAGGATTAGTGGCTCAAAATATTGTTTTAATGTTATATTTTTACTAAAATTGTCATTTTCCTACATATTTCTGTCCATTATGGTGTATTCTTTTAACATGCTGTATAAAATGGGTATGTTTAGGTTCGGGATGGTGTTTAGGGATCTTACTTTTATCTACAAAATGATAAAAGGGAAATTATATATCTTTATGACATGAAAAATTCTTAAATATTTTGTTTTTTCACTGAAAAATACACACATGACATCACAGCAATACCAAACCACAACGATCCAATCAATTCCCAATAGTCAAAATCAAGTCCCGCCCTACATTTTTATTTTTCCTTGTTCAAGAAGCCGTTTCACTTGGATATACATCACAATAGGAAAGAAAATACCATTGCAACTTACGTTTCATGCCAACTTTAAAATAAGAGGATAAATATAACGGAATACATCACAAATGACATTTTATGGTGTGCAACCAGCCATAAAATTATCTATATGTAAATGTATCTGTTAAAACCCTATTCATGAATTCACCCCTCATTGTATGCCATTTAGTCATTTATTGGAGAAAGCCATGTTGTTGTTAGGGTCCAGGACTTAATTTAGACTCCTAGATGAAAATATCTGTTCTGTTTTCAGACGTTTGCCGCTTTGACTTTCACATCCCTAATCTCTCTGTCCTTCTCTCGTCCCATTCTTTCTCTCTCCGCCCGGGACAACTCGTTTAATGACATGCTGCTAATCCTATTAGACAGCTCGCTCGTTCTGTTACTCTAGTGGATATCCTTCTGTCACAAATCCTGTTCGCCTGGACAAACCTAAAATGGTTTTCTAATTGTGGATTGTTAATTGCTAATCAAGAATCTAAGATAAGACAGAGACTCTCGTAGGCCTATTATCTATTATATTACTTTGGATGATATCATCTTATACACGAGAGGTTTGAAAGACATGCAAAAGCGGTGCTGTAATTCTGCTCAGCCACCGACGCACATTTGCTTTGTTTTTTTCTGTTTGTGCTATGGTGTGGAGTGGTACGGAGGGGTCAGAGAGATGGAATGACACTTGACAGATCTTATGTCTTGCAAGTCAATGTTCTCTCTCATTCTTTCGCCCCCTCTTTCTTTCTGTCTCTTGACACCTGATGTGTGCATCTCACTCCCCCGGCCTCTGATTTTTGATGCTCTGCATAGCGGCAGAATGAGAAACTGTCAAATTTTTCTCTTTTCATTCTCTCTGTTTTTCTTACTTCTCATCATTGTGTGTGTGTGTCTCATTCAATTTGACTTGACTCACTTTGCTTTGTTTATGTTTGCACTGTGTCTGACCTTATGTTTGTAAAAAAAAAAAAAAAAAAAATCATAAAAATCAGTAACCTGCTGCAAAAACCGTTTAATCCAGCATAAGGTGGTTTGGCTGATCTGTTTTTAGAGGGGTTTTGGGTACTTGTTAGCTAAAGACCATCTGACTGATCTGCTAAACCAGTTGAAAGCCAGCTTAAACTAGCATAAACATACTACCAAATCAGTAAACCTCCTTTTTAAAGATAGTTTAAAGGAACACTCCACTTTTTTTGAAAATAGGCTCATTTTCCAACTCCCCTAGAGTTAAACAGTTGAGTTTTACCGTTTTCAAATCCATTCAGCCGATCTCCGGTTCTGGCGGTACCACTTTTAGCATAGCTTAGCATAGTTCATTGAATCTGATTAGACCGTTAGCATCGCGCTTAAAAATGACCAAAGAGTTTTGATATTTTTCCTATTTAAAACTTGACTATTCTGTAGTTAAATCGTGTACTAAGACTGACAGAAAATAAAAAGTTGTGATTTTCTAGGCTGATATGGCTAGGAACTATACTCTCATTCAGGCGTAATAATCAAGGAACTTTGCTGCCGTTCCATGGCTGCAGCAGTGCAATGATATTACGCAGCGCCTGTGAGCCCCTGCTTGCACAGGGAACGTGCCTTGCAACCATGGAGACGTTTGTGAGAGCGCTGCGTAATATCATTGCACTGCTGCAGCCATGATACGGCAGCAAAGTTCCTTGATTATTACGCCTGAATGAGAGTATAGTTCCTAGCCATATCAGCCTAGAAAATCGCAACTTTTCATTTTCCGTCTTAGTACACAATTTAACTACAGAAGAGTCAAGTTTTAAATAGGAAAAATATCAAAACTCTTTAGTCATTTTCAAGCGCGATGCTAACGGTCTAATCAGATTCAATGAACTATGCTAAACTATGCTAAAAGTGGTACCGCCAGAACCGGAGATCAGCTGAATGGATTCGAAAACGGTAAAACTCAACTGTTTAACTCTAGGGGAGTTGGAAAATTAGCCTATTTTCAAAAAAAAGTGGAGTGTTCCTTTAAGCTGGGGGTTTTTTCAAGCTGGGTAATTAATGTGTTAAATCAAGAATAGGAATCATACAACCCACTCCTTAAGATATCAGGGAATAAATCAGCAGCCCACCAACCCCTTTCATTATTAATTCATGATCAGCTCTCAAGAGTAATTTGTTCAATTTCACAAATAACATGTATTTTTATTTCTTTATATATAACCAAGTGTTCCATTTAAAATGGAGTGGAATTAAAGGAATATTTAAGCAAAATTCCATATTCCAAGTTTTTTAAGCCATATGACAGATTTGTATGAGGAATAGACTGACATTTGTTATTTTTTCCACTGAAAACCTTGCCTTGAAAGCTTTGACAGTAACTCTTTTTGTGTTTCGTAGCAGTTGATAATAATACAGGTTTCAAAACACATGAAATGCATTGAATAGATGAAAATGGAAAAGCTGTAAGAATCTGTGTGTTCTGTGTGTGTGCAAGAGTTGTCCAAGATCATTCTAAACTGTGACAAATGTGTGTGCATGTTATGAGATTTACTGGAAAGAGCCATGTTTCGTCATCAGAATCCAGGTCTTAAATTAGACACTTGGATCAAAATGCCAATCTGTTCTGTTTCCAGACATTTACTGCTGCTTTGATTTTCACTTCCCTAATCTAATGTTATCTAATCTAGTATAATCTCCATAATAATGTGTGTGTATGTGAGTGTGTGTGTAGCATTTGTGTGTGTTTGTGTAGTTGAGTGTATCTTAATGTCTCTATTAGTCATCTGTAGTGTGGTGTTCTGGTTCAATAGGGCTACAGACAAGACAAAGTGCCGCAGATAAATGTTCCTGTGAAAATAAAATGCATGCAGCCTCTATTACCTTCTCTTTCTTGCTGTCTCATTTATACTCTTCGAGATGTTCAGTATTACATTCACAGTCCTTTACCAAACTTATAAGTGTGAAGGAGCATTTTAGGTTCTTTTTTTGTGTGGGTAGACACTCAGTTGTTCACATCCCTCAGTTTGAGACTGTCCTCCATTGCTTTTGTGAATCAGAGTCCTGTGTGGCTTGTTAAAGATTTTTGTTGGGAGATTGCCTTGGTGTAAATATCCGTGTCTGTGGTTCAAGATCATATCTGATGTTTCATCTTGCCTCTTGAGGTTCATTAGAGGGTACGTAAGTCTCATGAGTGTCCAACAGTAACTCGTATACTTTTTTGGGTGCAGTGGCATGCAAGTGTGTCAGAGTGAGCCAGAGTGTCGCAGTGCTTCCTTTGGCCTGTGAATACTAAGCTGCATAGTGAGTGCCTAAAGTATTCCCATAGGGTACTGAAGAGAGCCAGAAGAAACCACTTCTGCTGTTGCACACATGCCTAGTTTGACACAGCAACACACACACAGACAAAAAGAGAATATAGAGGGAGTGCAATGAACATTCATTTTAAACTGACCCCATATAACTGAGCTTTATTATATTGTTATTTTATGTATTTATATTTTAATTATATAGATATTACCACATATAACTGAGATTTATTACTCTTAAATATGTATATTTTACATTTTAAATGTATAAAACATTTTAATTGTAAAATAAGAAATATTATATATATATATATTTTTTATATTACCACATATAAGACGTAAAATATACACCCAGGTGTATAGCCACAGAGAGCCGCTTCACAGACAGTGCTCCAGTAGAGATTTGAGTTCTCATTTGCATCACATGAAAAAAAAAATTATAAATAAATACTATAGTGTTTTTGAGCCATACTATAAAAAAAATAGTATACTGTATATATTATATATTATAGTATTTACAACACTTTGGTAATGAATGCTACAGCATACTGTAGTATTAACTATAGTGAACTGATAAACTGTAATAAATACTGTAGTATAATTTAGTTTTTACTACAGTTAACTGTGGTGTATAATATACCCTATAGTAGAAAACAGTACAGTATTGGGTAAAATAATTTGTTTATATTACTATAGTTGTTATATTACCACAACTACTATAGGATTACCACAACAAATTAATTCAAGTACTTTACTATAGTATGATTCAAAAACACTATATTGTTTACTATAAATTATTGATAGCATAGTAAAATAGTATTTTTTTTTTATTTTTATTTTTTTCATGTGGGATCACGCTTGAATGGTTTAAAAGCATTTTGAATGATAACTGGACGACCACTCTCTCTTGTTTCACAGAGCCGGTGAGCAAAAAAACCCACAGCATGATCGTATATATGTTAGTCAAATTTAACACGTTAAACAGAATGTGTGTGTGTGTGTGCGTGGTTCATGTAAACCATATGCTATGAGTACAAAATATCCCAAAGATGGCAATATCTGAAACCTTTGTCCTTGTGGGGACATTTTTTGGTCCCCATGAGGATAACAGCTTATAATTAATATGTGATGTTTTCTGTGATGGGTAGGTTTAGGGTTAGGGGATGTATACAGTGTACAGTATCATTATGTCTATGGAATGTCCCCATAAAACATGGAAACCTAACATTTGTGTGTGTGCCTGTGGTAATATAAACAATTATATATATATAATATATATATATATATATATATATATATATATATATATATATATATATATATATATATATATATATATATATAATATATATATATATATACAGTTCAGTCCAAAAGTTTGGAACCACTAAGATTTGTAATGTTTTTAAAAGAAGTTTCGTCTGCTCACCAAGGCTACATTTATTTAATTAAAAATACAGTAAAAAACAGTAATATTGTGAAATATTATTACAATTTAAAATAACTGTGTACTATTTAAATATATTTGACAAAGTAATTTATTCCTGTGATGCAAAGCTGAATTTTCAGCATCGTTACTCCAGTCTCCAGTGTCACATGATCCTTCAGAAATCATTCTAATATGCTGATTTGCTGCTCAATAAACATTTATGATTATTTTCAATGTTGAAAACAGCTGTGTACTTTTTTTTTCAGGATTCCTTGATGAATAGAAAGTTCAAAAGAACAGCATTGATCTGAAATACAAAGCTTCTGTAGCATTATACACTACCGTTCAAAAGTTTTGGGGTCAGTAAGATTTTTTTTTTTTTTTTTTCTGAAAAGAAATTAAAGAAATTAATACTTGTATTCAGCAAGGATGCATTAAATCAATCAAAAGGGACAGTAAAGACATTTATAATGTTACAAAAGATTAGATTTCAGAGAAACACTGTTCTTTTATACTTTCTATTCATCAAATAATCCTGAAAAAAAATATTGTACACAAATATTTTGTATAATTGTATACATTAAATGTTTCTTGAGCAGCAGATCAGCATATTAGAATGATTTCTGAAGGATCATGTGACACTGAAGACTGGAGCAATGATGCTGAAAATTCAGCTTTGCCATCACAGGAATAAATTACTTTGTGAAATATATTCAAATAGAAAACAGTTATTTTAACTTGTAATATTTCACAATATTACTGTTTTTACTGTATTTCTAATTAAATAAATGTAGCCTTGGTGAGCAGACGAAACTTCTTTTAAAAACATTAAAAATCTTAATGGTTATATATATTTATATATATATATATATATATATATATATATATATATATATATATATATATATATATATATATATATATATATATATATATATATATGAATGTGTGTGTATGTCTAATTCGTCTCCAATTATGCTTTTTATAATATGAAACTTAAGAAGCATTTATACCTCGGAAAACACACTCGCACACATAAATACATGTCCCATGTGTATATTGATTTTTTCTTGCCTTATTTAAGCCCTAGAGGCAAAATCTGTTTAGATTTTAAGTAACGATCAACTGGATCACAAGCAACACACACACACACACACACACACACACGAAAGCACATCTATCCATATAGCAAGACCTAATACTGAGGGGGATTCATTTATCTCTATTTGTTGTCTGTTGATCAATACTGTCCCTGTCTGCGCACAAGAATACAAGATTGTTATTAGTCATAATGCGTTGCCTTATTGATGGGGTCAAATGACAAAACATATCAGAGATTTTTGCTTGAAATCTGCATTCACTCATGGATGCGTAAATAAGCTTACTGTTTGCATGGCTGTTGTTTTTAACATATCTGTGCAATACATTGTTATGGTTGTAGTTACAATCTGTGAATAATAAATGAAAAATAAATTTGCAGGTGAATTATGTGGAAATACAACTATGCTTTTGTTTCAGGCAGAGGGAGAGAAGATTTTAATTATGAGTTTCAGCTGCAATTATGATTTTCAGGTATATGATTAAACAATTGCAAACAACATGCATTTATGTTTGCTTTATCCATGTTTGTGTTTGAACTCATATGAACTGCAGTTTTTGTGCATTTGACCCTAAAAGGTTAGTCAAACTCTTTTAAGCAAAAGTAGAACTTAATTTGTCTTCTTAACATCCATATTTTCATCTCTCTGTTTTCTCACTCCCCTCCGGTTCCATTTTTCCTCTTCTCTTTTGCTTGTTGTTTTAAGTAGGTATTAGATAGGACAACTCTTGCCTCTGGCAATATTGTGCTGAGCTCTCTAAATTTAAATTCACCAGCGTGTGTCACAACCCGACTGATCCGTCCATAGCCACCTACCCAAAGCGCACAGCCGCATACATACGAGTACACACACACACACACTTGCACAAGCCTTTTATGTTGACTCTGATGTGACGAGAGAAAGCAAGGCACTGACCCTTGTTTGGCATAACACACACACCCTCCCACACACAATGTGTTTATAGATGATGAACACTGGCTTTAACATGAGCATGCATGGACATAAACACGTACACACACACACACACACACACACATACACTCTCAAACTTCCCCGAGGCTGTGTCTGTTTTTAAGCTCTGTCTATCAGTGCATACAGTGTGGCGCTAGAGGAGACAAAACCCCTGACTCTGCAGTAAGAAAGAGGAGAAAAGAACAATCACTCAAAAGAGAGACAAAAAAGATTGTCCTTCAAAGATTGCCCAACACTCCTGCAAACACCACCGGAGGGCAGCATGCCTGTCGCCACAACAACGACCATGATGACTGATGCATTACTGCACCTGTTCTGTACTCATGGTATACATCCTGGTCAGTGGTCGTCCTGGTGCATTTAGCTCCTCAGGGATGATGTTTCATTCCACTAAAATGGAATAAAATATTAGTTAAAAATTGCATTTAAAATAAAAAATTCATACAAATAAAGCTGCTGCATGTAAGTGAATTGCAAGAACAGTGACTCTTTCCAAACAGGTTTCCCAAATTCCAACTTATGCTGTATCTGAAAGAACCTGTACTGAATCTGTGTACTGCTGCGAATGAGCAATACAGTTGAGAGCTTTGTGTGGGGGCGACACCCGTGTCACCCTGGAGAACATTGGCGCTCTAGGCAGTTGCCTACATCGTCTATGCCAGGATCCGCCACTGATCCTCATACACTCATACACCGATGGGTTTGAATTCAATGCAGAGCTTGATGTTTCTGTCATGTGTGCTAATTAAAAATAGTAATAAAGTGCATCAAAGTCAGTTAAGGAAAGTCAGTTCACTCTGGCGACCATATTTGCACCGCCTCCGGGCAGTTATTTTGGGCATATGAGGCTAACTCCTGTCTACTTAAATAGAGAAATACTGAAATCTCAAAAACTGCTTGTCAAATTCCCATTTAAAATATATATTTCAGCAGTAAAATCTGGCCCATAAATGTTGTTTCATTTCCTCAAATAACATAAAAAACAAACAAACATAAATTTCAAGTTGGTCCAGCTAACACAGAGCGTTTAATGTCAGCTGCAGTGTCTTTATAAATTGGCGATTACCTACTATATTTAGACGATTGGAACTGTCTGCCATATTGCAAAGACATGTTCAACTGGAAAACAACTGAAAAACAGCCCAGGCAGCCCCAAAAACACTTGCGCTGTGAATGGCTTACCTTGGTAACAACTTTTGTTTCCAAGAACATTCTGGGAATGTTGGTTTGTTTTCTTTCGGAATTAGAAAGATTTTATGTTTGCAGAACATTTCCCTAACATTGTCCTAACATTATAGGAACATTCCCCCAACCTCTTTACTCCAATATCATTTACCCTGCTGTACAGATGTAGATGGACGAATGGACATCAATAATCAGTTCTATACAAACCAGGTCTTGTTTTGATCTATTGTTTAATTAATAAAAAGAATCCAAGCACATCAACCATCAGTTTGTTTTACTGACTGAGAAAATTCCGAACAAATCTGAATTGATTCAGGCTGTTTTGCAAACGCGTTTGACTAATTCACTGAAAAGAAAGAACCAACTCAGAAGAATGATTACATCACAAATGATTGCCATCATTGGTTCAATCAACAGAAATACGGGATATGCGTAATAAATGCTGATGCAACCCCTGTTTTTATGAGTGAGTAACTGAATCATTCACTCGAATGATTTGATTAATTCAAAAATGTGTGTTGTTTGGAGAGAGCAAAAACAGACATGCATAAATAAAAATACATATACATTAATCAACATATATGATGATTTTGTGTAAAATGTAAGATACTCAATTGCTTATTGAACTATTCTATAAAAACATTATTAAAGGTGCCCTAGAATCAAATTCAAATTAAATTTACCTTGGCATAGTTGAATAACAAGAGTTCAGTACATGGAAAAGACCTACATTGAGTTTCAAACTCCATTGCTTCCTCATTCTTATATAAATCTCATTTGTTTAAAAGACCTCCGAAAAACAGGCGAATCTCAACATAACACCGACTGTTACGTACATTAATATGTATGACCCCAATATTTGCATATGCTAGCTTATGTTCAAGGCATTAGACAAGGGCAGGCAGTAACGTCTGGATCTGTGCACAGCTGAATCATCAGACGTTGTGCAGGTAAGCAAGCAAGGACAACAGCGAAAAATGGCAGATGAATCGATAATAACTGACATGATCCATGATTACATGATATTTTTAGTGATATTTGTAAATTGTCTTTCTAAATGTTTTGTTAGCATGTTGTTAATGTACTGTTAAATGTGGTTAAAGTTGCCATCGTTTCTTACTGTATTAACGGAGACAAGAGAGCCAATTGCTATTTTCATTTTTTAAACACTTGCAGTCTGTATAATTCACAAACACATCTTCATTCTTTATAAATCTCTCCAACAGTGTGTAATGTTAGCTTTAACCACAGAGCACTATCAAACTCATTCAGAATCAAATGTAAACATCCAAATAAATACTTTACTCACATGATCCGAAGCATGCATGCAGCATGCATGACGAACATCTTGTAAAGATCCATTTGAGGATTATATTAGCTGTGTGAACTTTGTAAATGCACTGTATTATAGTTGAGAGCTCGGGGGGCAGGGAGCTCGAGATTTAAAGGGGCCGCAGCCTGAATTGGTGCATAGTTAATGATGCCCCAAAAAAGGCAGTTAAAAAAATTAATTAAAAAAATCTATGGGGTATTTTGAGCTGAAACTTCACAGACACATTCAGGGGACACCTTAGACTTATATTACATCTTGTGAAAGAACGTTCTAGGGCACCTTTAAAGGGATAGTTCACCCAGAAATGAAAATTATTTACTCATCCTCAAGTAGTTCCAAACCTCTATGAATTTCTTTGTTTTGCTGAATACAAAAGAAGATATTTGAAAAATGTCAGTAACCAAACAGATCTCGACCCCCATTTACTACCATAGTAGGACAAATAAATACTATTATAGTAAATGGGGGGCGAGATCTGTTTGATTACAAACATTCTTCCAAATATCTTCCTTTGTGTAAAGTAGAACAAAGAAATTTATACAGGTTTGTAACAACTTGAAGGGGATCCCTTACATTAAGAATTGAATGGGGGAAAAAAAGTCTTTTTTCAGCATAATAGTGTAATTACAGCGTATTCCATGAACCTTGAACCTAACTCAACTGATGATTGAGACTCCTAGGGTTTCATGCGTGTTGATGGTTAAAGGAATAAAATCTCTCATTTATCTTAAAATAACAGAATTTCTTCATAATCCCAAAAGCCATCATGACTATGTGTCTTTCACTTTAAAATGGTAAGATGATCTATTAAAGAATAAAACCCCATCACATCTTTCATATTTAACAAAGCGCTGCAAGGGTATTTAAGGAACCAGCGAGATGCTCCAGGGGAGGTTTGGCATGCTACAGACTCCCTCATGCCTAATATTTCATGCTTTCTCTCTCTTGCGTTCTCCCCCACTTCTTTTCTTTTTATCCTCCTCCTCCATCCCTCTCCCCCCTCCATTCTCTCTCTTGCTGTTTCTCCGGTCCAGTGCCTTGACCTTGACACCCACTTTTTACACTCTCCCTTGTTTTTTCCTCCCCTCGCTCTACACGGTTCTCTCTAAATCTTCATGTCTTTATCCAGTGTGATGCCCATCCACTTTCTGCCAAGATTAACCATGAAACTGCTTTTATTAAATGCTTTGTATTCTGATCTCTTCTTAATGAGCCTTTGGAGAGCCCGCTTGTGGATTTGCTCTTTATCTCTTTCTGCTGCAGGTTATTCTCAGCTGGATGTGGAAACCTGCCGCCCCGTGTTAAATCTGTTCAATCAGCATTTTGCAGCTCCTCCCTGTTAGTGCAGGACCGGCTGATGTGAGGTCAGCACACTTTGATCCTTCTGCTTTCTGAAGCCTGACACTATGTCAAGCTAGAGGCGCAACAAAAGTAGACCACTCCCATTATAATCAATGAAGCTGCAGACAAGCAGTAATGTATAATGAGAGTTGTTGCGTTGTTATCATCAGTTTGGGGTGTGTGAGTACTGGGAGAACTCTATCAGTTAGCCTTCTCATTCGCCTCAACAGCAGCTGCTCGGTTGGCGCATTCGATACATATACAGTTTGAAATCTGCTATCTTTTATAAACAATAAATAAAATTATATATATTCGTTTTATTATTAACAACAATATCTATTATGCATTAACAAAAAAAAAAAAAAAAAAAAGGTTTACAGCGCTGTGATGTTGGAGATGCCCACATAACATATGACTAAGCTGGTGGTATTTGAGATATTGATTTGTATAGTCGTCTGTATGTAGGTCTATCCTTTTTAATGGATTGACATTGTTGTGCAAGGTCAGTGGGTTCCGTGGGTGCCACGCACGCATGGCCAACTAAGCAGATTAGTGATATTATTTGAGAAAAAAAAAAAAAAAATGAATACATTAATAAATAAATTTAGCACATATCCATGAATAAATAAATAAATAAATAAATAAATAGACAAAACAATAAATAAATGCATACATACATATACTGTACATACAAACTATTCTATTCTATTTTCCATTTTCCATCAGTGACTATTAGATAGTTTATATAGTAATAGAGACTATTTTGACAGTCCAGGGTTTATACTCTAGATTGACATGATTTTTTTTTTTTTTTTTTTTTTATTTAATTTACTCTGCAAATAAATAAATAAATACCATAGACAGGTTGTTTTCATTATATCTAATCCTGGATATCCTTCTTGCACAGTTTATGTCATTTAATGACTTCCTAGCTAGAAAAAAGATGTTTTACTGTGGCCATTGAACATTAAGTTCTCGAGTGCTATACCTGCTGGGAGATGATGGAGGAGGACTTTGGAAGAAGAAGAGATAATAGGATTAAGTTAGAAAGCAATTTTTTCGTTAATGCTTCATGTGGGCACATAGATGTGAAGTCATTCAGCTACTTTCTGAAATATCATTTAGTATAGCAACCTTAAAGGAATTAATGACACAAAAAAAAAAAAAAACATTTATGTGAAAACTTAATTGATTAGACCATGTCGAGTGCATTAGCATTCGATGGTGAACATTTAGCCAAGTGCTCCCGCTGGATTTGCTCCTGTGGCTTTGTTGGAAAGTGTTAATGTTAGAAAATTTTGTCTGTTTGTGTTCTTTGGGTTCTTTTGGTTTTTCTCTTATCAATGTAGGGAATAGAGACAGTAATTGCCCAGTGAAGCAGCATCACAGTTTTTTGATAAGCAGACTGTTGCTGTTTACAGCGCTGTACTCTCTCTCTCTCTCTCTCTGTTTATCTCTCTCTTTCGTATAAACACACTCTACTGTCACTGCATTGACCATAAACCACACCAATTCCCTTGTCCACTGTTGTCAAGGGAGACACTGGTGCTCTCAAGTCCTTGTTTTAAATAAATGTGATATAGAAACAGCTCACTAAGCTCATGGCAGGTGAGATAGTTGGGTGTTTCTTCAGTTCGAGGCAATGTTGATGTCCCAGGGGTTAATGCTTATTAAAACAGATTACTAATTCTTCTTTGCTAGATGAAGGTCACATTGAAACTGTCTTTTGGAAATGTTCTATGATGCCTTTATAATTATAATTTATTGCAAGCAGTGTTATTTTATTATTATTTATATACTATAAAAGTTATATATATATATATATATATATATATATATATATATATATATATATATATATATATATATATATATATATATAGTTTTTTAGTTTAAGTTTTAGCATTTTTGTTATGTGCTTTTTTTATTTTTTCATATATTTTTAATGTTTAGCTTTTCTATTTAGCTTTAAGTTTTAGTAATTTTAGTCATTCATGCTTAGACTATTTTAGACTATTTCCACTCTATTTAAATTAACAAAAAAAAAAATATAAAAATAGTTTAATAGTTTTAATTTTAGTTAACGATAGCATCACTGGTTTCAAATGCTTTTTATGCAGATTTCTTTATATCTCAGGTCTCAAAATATAGATATATCAATTATTATTTTTTTTTTTTTCAAACTATGATAAACAAATAAACATAAAGCACTTTGATATTTATTGTGGAAAATATATTTATTGTTTTTACATATATTTAATATAAATATATTTATTTGTTAAACATCACTCATGAACAGGATTTTTTGTGGATGATTTCAAATCAAATTTTGTCAAATTTAGGATACATAAATTGCTAACTATAGTCTTAGCCAACATTTTTTCTAAGATGTTTCAAATGTAGTGTCCATGAAATGAATGCTGATGTGATATGTAATGGAAAATACATTTATTCACAGTTCAGACATCACAGTTCAGATCTGTGTATATGAAAGAGTTCAAAACACATATATTAGAAAGAGGGAGAGTGAATTTGTCTGATCCAAAAACAGACAACAAATATGACAATGATGGATGAGACATCCACTGATTTAGAATAAGAGTGAGCAAGAGGCTGGACAGATAAACATAAAAAAGAGAGGGAAAAGCATGGCCGAGTTAAAGTAGAGATATAAATCTCAGGATTCAAGCCGGAGTCGGGCCGTGCATTTTTTGTCCCCTACGGCAAGACACTATAGACGAAGTACTGTAATTTAGTCTCTTGGCTGATCTTGTCAGGCTGCATTATGACAGAAGACAGATCATAACTAGTGTTCAGAGATTGTTATGAATGATTAATACTCTAGTGGCAAAAAAAGCAGGGTGATGGGATTGGGGTTATGCCTGAAGTGTCAGAGAAAGACAACAAGGAAAAGATAGAGAGGAAGAAGCAGACAGACAGAGAGAGAGAGAGACAGAGCCGCATACATGTGATGATTTTGGGTTGATTATGTGTGTATGTGTATGTGTATGTGATGTGTGTATTGGGGGCTGAGGCAGATGGTGCGAGAGAGAGAGTGTGTGTGTGTGTGTGTGTTAGGAAAAAAGACAGAGAGGGTAACTGCTCTTTATGATTTCCGTGAGTTGAATGTTTAATGTTCTTGACTCAAGGGACACGTAAACACGTTCTTCATATAATGAGTCTTTGAAGAGTCTTCAGCAAATAAGATGTCTAGATCCGAAAGTACATTTGCTGTGCATGTGCGTTTGTTTATGCGTGTGGGTTCTGTCCTCTAAGTGCATGTGTTTACCCTGCAGGCTTTGCTAAGCTAGTGAAGTACTCTTTGTATGTAAATTTGTTAAGCTGTTTTTCTTGTCCTTTACATTTTCAAATTCTACTCCACTCTTTCCCAAATGTTCAAAACAGTGGTTCACAACTGGTGGGTTGCACCCCCGAAAGGGGCACAGGTTTGTTGTGACAGGGTCACAGACAGCAGGGGGGCAGAAAAAACTGCTAATTTCTAGTAATAAAATTCATTTCATCATATAATCATGCACAGGATGCAAAATACAGTAACACTTTACAAGTTTGTATATGTTGGTTCACAAGTTTGCCTGCCCACTCAGTCTGAATGGATAATGGTAAAACAAATTTGGCTTGTTGACCTCGAAGGAGGCTCGAACCCGAGGCTCGGCTTGAGCTCAGAGTTAAACCCCCCTATAACAGTACTGCGTAGAGGGAGAATAAAAGAAATAGGGGAGGAGATGGGGAGGAGAAGGGATGCTGGAAGAATTGTTGCTGGGATGACTCAGTGACTGCTGCTTAAATACACTCATAATGATGATTGAAGGGACTGAAAGTTTAGGCTCCTCCTGAACCTACATTTGGAATTACATTTAAAGGGATAGTTCACTAAAATATTCCACAGAAGAAAGAAAGTAATACAGGTTTGATATGACATAAGAGTGAGTAAATGACAAAACTTTCATTTTTGAGTGAACCAACCTATTTAAAGGTCCAATATGTAAGAATTTTGCAGTAAAATATCCAAAAACCACTAGGCCAGTGTTATATATTTTGTTCACTTGAGTACTTAAAATATCTCTGGGATGTGTGAGGAGTCGCCTGTCAATTGTGTCATACCCGCGTTACCAACGGTTTACGGTTTTATTTTGTAGAAACCATGGAAACACCAAAGACGCTTTAATACATGTTTTAATAGACAAGGGCACAACTGTGACAGAAAACTAATTGTTGTATAGCTCAACATGTTTAGTCTTATTGTTTAAATCAAATTTTCTTGATTTTTTTTTTTTTTTTTTTTGTGAGTACCATGCTTTACCATGCCTTAACAGAAAAACACTATTTTGTCAAGTAGCTAACATTGCATAATCAGATGCAGCTTTATTTTTATTAACAGTAATAACAACTTTTCTCCATCATACAATGTGTTTTAAAATTAATTGCATGAAATGTATTAACACAAGCCATCCAGTATTTAATATGATATCCTAAAATCGATCTAGTTTACTGCCGTGTGCAACAAGTCTCATAGCAGCCACAGAGCGAACGCACAGAGTAACGTTATAACATAATTTTCAACACACTCAAATGTATCTAATATGATAAACAGAGATGCGTTACCTCATCCACTTGTTAAGTCGTGACGTAAGGAATGCCGTTTCCGGGTCCAAGCCTCAACTCCTTTCACTTGAGAATGCCATCGTTGGCCGTTTATGAGTGCTATTTATTCATTTTAAACATCAATCATTTTAAAAAGTTAAACTTTTTAAATACTTACAGTGTACACAACAGTCTCCATGCTCACAGCATCACAGATATTAATATTTTAACGATTTATAAAAGATGAATCATTGTCTGGCCCTCTAGAATTTTGGTATGGAGAAAAAGGTAATAATCATATATTTTTTGTAGCATTACACCACATCGTGTGTGTATATTAGCACCATTTGTTGTTTTCTTGTGGTATGAGATAGAGCGTTAGGACAAAGTCCCTTTAAGACAAGTCATTTCACTCGGCGGCCATCTTCGAAAAGCCTCTCGGGTATCCTGGGCATCATGCAGCTCCTATCTCTTCGAATGGGGAAACATCAGATTCTCCAAAACTGTTCGTCAACCTTACGGTTAAATTTGATATTTGAAATCACCAATGAAATCTAACAACAACCGACTCATAAATTTAGTTTCTAAACGCTCGAATCATGACAAAAAAACTCTATTTTTTCAGGCTGGATCAAGCTAATGCGCATGCGCAGACCTAAATGTTCTTCTATTCGGAGGTGCGCGTCTGTCTGTTTCTATAGAAACCGTTTTTTCTAACGGCCGCTGAAGTGACGCGATGACTTTACCAGTCGGCGATTGGCTCTTGGCTTTAAAGGCGGGACTTATTCCGCCATATTGCGCGTTACACTTTCTCCCATTCAAAACAATATAAGTGACACGTCTTGTGTTATTCTATAGTCTTTGGTTAGGACCAGTCTATGGTTAGGACCCGGAAACGCTGCCGCGTGACGTCAGACTTAACAACCGCTTGACTGGAGAAGCGGAAGCGGCGCCGGCGACTGTGACATAATAAAAGTTCGCTGATCACATTCTCGGCGTGTGTTGCGCAGTCGCTCCAGCAGCCTCATTCAGCTCCCACAACACTCGGTCCTGCTCTGCTTCATACTACAGTAACGTTAATCGCATCTATGAACATGATTTCTTCCCGAGTCCTATCGCGATTATTTCCACTGGCTGTGAGTAGGACTGAAACGATTAGTCGACATTATCGACAACGTTGACAATAAAAAATTGTCAAATGTTTTGTTGTCGAATAGTCTCTTGCCTGCAATAACGCGGTGTTACCAGTGGGGCGCTGTAGCGCATTACTGTAATGCAGCCCTCCTGGATCCAATGCAATAAAAGAAGTCAGCGCTTTGGAGTATAGTGCAAATGAAGTCGAACCCGTGAAATGTGGGAGATTAACATAGCATAAACCTAACAAACATAATTTTTAGCATAACTACAGAATGCTGTCATGCAGGGCCACCAACTTTCATTCAAACTCACTGTTCTCACGCCACACGTCCCACACAGTGAAAGATGCATCGCAGAGCAAAGAGAACACAGACAACGCGCCCCGACAGATAAGACAGATCATGTTACTTTTGAAATAAAAAAAAGCCTCAGCTTTTAAATTTTGTCAATTTTACTACGGGATTCAAACAATACCTGTGGTTGTGACGCTGTTTAACGTGGAGCGGCAGATCGCTGTAACACCTCTGTTCAAGTGGCATGTGAACCTATTCCTCTCTATTACAGCGCGAAATAGACATGAATGAACATCAAAAAGTACTTACTGAACTTACTGAAATGAATCCATCTCTAATGTAATCACTTAATGTTTTTGTTTTTTTTTTTTAACCGCAGAAAGAAGTCAGTAAAACTTGCAAATATATCACACATAATGTAACATTTACCTCAGGAAAGCCATTCAATGACCATTAACACCATTATATATATATATATATATATATATATATATATATATATATATATATATATATATATATATATATATAAATATATATATATATATATATATATATACATATATATACATATATATATATATATATATATAATATAATATAAATATATATATATATATATATATATATATATATATATATATATATATATATAATCAAAAAAAAAAAAAAAAAAAAACACAATTACATTAATATTTTTACTGTTATTAAAAAGTTATTACAATTCCCAGACTTAAAAACACAGTACCAGTCATTGTAACAGTTGGACTATTGATGACTTCTGAGGGGGGAAAGAAAACCTATGGGATATTGGTCTATTTAGTTGGCTTGAAAATCATTAGAAAATACACTTTCAAAAGCTGAAGTGATTTCCTTGTTTTATTTACTAGTTAAAGTACAGTATAACTCAATATGTTAACTAATTGCTAAAGTGAAATAATCAAACAAAGCTTACTGATTAATCAGTGCAATAATCGACGATTAGTCGATTAATCGTTCTAATAATCAATAGATTAATCGGCTATCAAAATAATCGTTTGTTGCAGCCCTAGCTGTGAGGTGAAGACCACATGACCCAAGATTACATGCTCAAACTTGGCATCATCAAGCTACACCTTTGTTTTGAATAGGCCTCTAGCGACTTCTAGCGGACAGAACATTTTACATATTGCACCTTTAATGCAATAGGTTACATGAAATTTCAGTGAACAATACAGCATTACCAGCATTTATTAAAGGGATAGTCCACCCAAAAATGAAAATTCTGTCGTACAAGACAACGACCAACAACCAAAGATGGAAACATGGGTGTAAATACACTGGGTAACAAGGCACAGGTGAAACTGATTAGGGTATCTAAGGAAACAAATGCTGTGTACATCGGTTGTACAATCGTTATTGCGGTGCATTGTGGGATTGAATGAGTGCACTCAGTAATGTCCACTATGGTTTTGGACACCACTACAAATGGCTGTCCCCTCAAATAGTGCCCTATTTAAGGGTATAGGGGGCTATTTCGGACACAGCCTAAAGCAAACAGGAGCTAAACACAGAAAGAGAAAACATGGAAACAATATAAACAACAGATTATCAAAATAAGAGTCCTTGAACACAAAACAGTCAAGACATATAGGGGAAAATTAATTTCTATGAATATGTTTAAACATTTAAAGTTGATAAATTATACATAATATTATATATTATATTTGGTATAAATAAACATAAATTAATATGAAAATAATTAATATGTTATTTATGTAATTTCATATTTTGTGTTACCCCAAAAATAATTTCAAAATGGAGGAGAAAATCCTTTTACTGTTGATGTCAAATGTTGTGCCAGAGAAGCTCATTTATTTTTTGGGCCATATTCATATGTCACTTGGTAGAAGCTATAGCCAAATTAGCCATATGCCAACACTGATATGTTGTGACATGTTCTCACTGAAAACCAGGAACAAAATATAGTTATATTTTGCTAATATATATATATATATATATATATATATATATATATATATATATATATATATATATATATATATATATATATTTATAAATATAATGTCATTTATTTATTTATTCAGTTTAAGTTTTTCATCTATTTTTTTTTCTTCAGTTTTACCAATTTTTTTTTTAATTATTTTTAATCATTTTAGTTTTAGTTAATAACAACAAACTGCACAAGGTATTGACAAATACATGACCCAGTTTATCCTTGCAAGATTATCCAATTCAAGAGACCAATTATAAACCAATATGCATTTTAATGTTTCATTTTAAAGACATTTTTGTTTAGTTTGTATGCTAAATGACTTTGGTTCACCACGTGATATTCAGTGTAAGATCTGGGTTTTAAAAGAAAACCAGCTGAGAACCACTGTTCATTATGTAAGAATGTAAACATATACATCATGTTTGTATATTTCTGAGCTAGATAAAAATCAAGATGGAATTAATATAATAATAATATGACAAAATATAAATCATTAGTATGTTAGTCGTTGATTGTATTTAGCATGGTTTGGGGAACAAACATCCGTTGCGCAGTGTAAGCTGGGAACATATGCACGAGAGCTTGTTAAACATCCACCCCAAGGCGATGTCAGGCCTTTCACTGAAGCTTACTGAACCCCTTCCGGCTCCTGTGACTCGTCCCCTGGGATGCTGGGAGAGGAAGGCAGCTCTGCAGAGCATACGTTTCCAGCAGGATGGAGAGTATAGACCACTGGCATAAAAACAAAATGTGATAAAAAGCTAGGACTCTGCGAGATCTCAATGTGAGGTGCCGTAAAAATAATAGCATTCTGTACTTAAACTCCAGTGAAGATCTTTATTATATATAGGTGCCTCTGTGTGGGAAGACTGAATAAGACTTGGAGGGTTTTGAGGCCTTCCTGTTCTTTTGGTATCACATTAATTTTCTCTCTAAATTGCGTAGACCTTGAGCTGAGTGATAACTTATGACAGTGGCTGATGAAATAAAAGTGCTGTACATATTCACTCCACATTAATCGCTGCTGTGACCTTGACTGATTACATACAGACCAGGGCACACAATAGATCGTTGAGAAGAGTTTGTGTGTGTGTGTGTGTGTGTGTGTGTGTGTGTGTGTGTGTGTGTGTGTGTGTGTGTGTGTGTGTGTGTGTGTGTGTGTGTGTGTGTGTGTCTGATGTAACTATGCTCTATGATAATTGGCCCCTATGGATTTGCCGGTTCCAGCAGCCAGAGGGCGTTAGCCAGGTGGGGTTAAATTCAGCTTGAAACTACTGATTCAACTATACTGTCAAAACAGTACAAAGAGCATTCAGTTGTGCCTGTGTCATAGTAGACGTATGCATGATAGGGTAGTCATTTTAAAACATCTCACAGTGAGTCCTCTTAGTGCCAGTTCATGGATTGTCAGGACTACCACTGTATTGTGTTTTCATGATGCACTCAACCTCATGTCATCATGAGAAAAAGCATAGTATATAATGATGTTTAAATCGCCACCTAAACTATAGGTGTATATTGCTGACGTTCACACTTAAACACTATGTTGCCATGTTGCTCTAGACTCGCCCCAAAAATCAGTATGGTGGCTATAGGAACGGTCCTGTCTTTTGAGTAAAATAGTCAAATGCCATGTTCGATAGAGGGATAAAACATGTATGCGTATTTATTTACAATTGTTTGAGATAATGAAACTAAATTAATAAAACCATTTTTGCCATTTTATTGATGATTTAAAAAGTTTTATTAGAATATAATATTTGTTTTGATTTATAGATTTACGCTGTACTTATTATTGGATACGTAGAAAATAAATAATGTTTTCTAATATCGTTATCAAATGTTTTGTTAAACTTAAAGCAATTAAACTTTAATTTGGTGAATAATAAATTATATTTCTTCACTATCATTCAGTGTTTTTATATTATTAATCAATTTATAATAATATTCAAATATTTTATAGTGAATTATTTTAATCATAATAAATGTAATTTTTTACCTGGTTAATTTGTTTGGAAATGGGTAAAATATGGTCAGCTGCTTCCATTTAGTAGCCACTTATTTGGAGGATTGCTAGAAGCCACTTATTTTATTTTAATTTAATTTTATTTTATTTTCCATATTTGTCCTCAAAAGAACTCTGACTCACCCTATAGGTTTGGAACCACTGGACTAGAGGGTGCTAACTGCTAAGTGTAAGTGGAATGCATATTTTTTTTTCAAATGCATTTTTGTTTTTTATTTTGGTAACATGTTTTCTTCTATGACAAAAGAAAAATACATTCACTCATTCAACTTGTCAGAATTTTCATGTCATGTAGCCTAGTTTATTTATCCTTTGAAATTAGCCGTGTTGGGAATAGCTAACTACAAGTAGCGACGCTACTAACTTAAAGGTGCCATCGAATTGAAAATTGAATTTATCTCGGCATAGTTGAATAACAAGAGTTCAGTACATGGAAATGACATACAGTGAGTCTCACACTCCATTGTTTCCTCCTTCTTATATAAATCTCATTTGTTTAAAGGACCTCCGAAAAACAGGCGTATCTTAGCATAACACAAGGGCAGCCAGTATTAACGTCTGGATCTGTGCACAGCTGAATCATCAGACTAGGTAAGCAAGCAAGGACAACAGCGAAAAATGGCAGATGGAGCAATAATAACTGACATGATTCATGATATCATGATATTTTTAGTGATATTTGTAAACTGTCTTTCTAAATCGTTAGCATGTTGCTAATGTACTGTTAAATGTGGTTTAAATTACCATCGTTTCTTACTGTATTCACGGAGGCAAGAGCCATCGCTATTTTCATTATTAAACACTTGCAGTCTGTATAATTCATAAACACAACTTCATTCTTTATAAATCTCTCCAACAGTCTAGTAATGTTAGCTTTAGCCACGGAGCACGGCCTCAAACTCATTCAGAATCAAATGTAAACATCCAAATAAACACTGTACTTATGCGATTAGACATGCTGCATGACGAACACTTTGTAAAGATCCATTTTGAGGGTTACATTAGCTGTGTGAACTTTGTTTATGCAATTATAGAGTCGAGAGCTCGGGAGGGGACGGAGAGCGCGAGCAATTAAAGGGGCTGCAGCCTGACTCGGCGCATTTCTAATTATGCCTCAAAATAGCCTGTTAAAAAAATAATAATAAAAAAAAATCTATGGGGTATTTTGAGCTGCAACTTCACAGACACATTCAGGGGACACCTTAGACTTATATTACATCTTGTAAAAAAACCTTCAATGGCACCTTTAACTAAATTTTTCAGTTGACGCTCAGTTGTTTTTAAAACAGTGTAGCTTTTCTAGTATTTAACTACTTTTTCCAGCATGTTGCGGTGTAGTGCAACCAAAAGCTACATTCCATTTTGTGTTTCGACTAGCCAGCAATGCATTGAAGCAGTGCAGCGTCGCCTTAATAGATCACCAACTAAAACCATGCATTACTGCAATCTATTTTTTACATCAAGCATCTTGTGGCTTTACAGTTCACTGAGAATAGATAATCTGATGTAAACTACATACAGGAGTGGGTAGATATTTCACATGAATCAACTAGTAAATGTAAAAATAATAGCATTTTTAAATTGATTAATTGTACTGATTTTTTACACTCTATATCAAATGTCTATTTCTGATTTTATGATGACCTAAAAAAATCACTAATACTGTGTTTTGTGCCATTACTTTGGCAAAACACCTTGTAATCAAACAGAAAACTGTGATCTAATTAAATAGATTGCAGTGGATTTCAGAACGAAGCGCACTGTGTTCACGCACACAGCTCATTATTTGTGTCTCAGAACAGCTCCATTTACAGTAAATGCTGCGAGCTCAATCACTGCATGTGCTGTGATTTTAACATGTATTTTTGACTGCTCTTTTTATATCTAATTTAAGTTGCGTACATTTTGTTCTTGCATTGATGTTTCATTTGTAGCAATTATACTTGATGTCATTGGTTGATAGTAGGCTTTTATAATCAACTGAATTGAAGTGAATACAAGAGCTTATTGGTTATCCCACATTTACATAATGTGCATAAATGCCTCTGATGGTTTTGTTGATTGCTTTCAGTGTGAATACGCTTTAAGGTCTCATTGTGTATTTTTATGGTCTTGTTTTTCACCGCAATGCCATATAGCACTTGAGATTGTTTTGTATTACAGTAATATAATCCTCTGTTGTTACACATACAACACTTTTTACGAAAAGTTTTTTTTCTGTTAATGTCTGTTAAAAAAAAAGAAAAAGCCAATGGAAACAGACCGCAAATGAATCACAACGTTGTGCAGCAGTAACAGTCAACATTACGGCTCTGTAATGACAGTAAAAGCCTGGATTTGCCCATAACCTCATAAATAAGTGAAGAGGTATGCATATAACCAGAGCACAAGGGCATTGAGTTGCATTCCATTTCCTGCTGCCGTTGTTGACCCTCCCTTGACTTTCAATGTCATAACTATAAGTGAAATCATCATAGAGATCTCTGCTGTCTATAGCAGATTAAGAAAATGATGGAGCTTTAGCTTTTTGAAAGGTGTCCGTTTCTGCAAGCATGCGCATCTTCTCTCTCTCTCTCACTTTCTCTCCCCACTTCTCTTTCTTTCAATTCTTTGTCTTTCTCTCTAAGAGATTTAAGAGTAACAAAGATAACACGCTGTTCCCAGAACTCTGAAAGAGGGCGAAATATAGAGAAGAATGTAAAAATAGAAGACGTTCGCTGTCGTGATTGATTTTAAAGCGAGATTTGAGATTTCCCTGAGATAATTAAAAAGGAGCTCTCCTGACAGCAGTTTCCAGTACAGTACAGTACAGTACAATGCTATAGAGAGCAGAACGTGGCACTGTAAGAAGCTCACGAGCAAATGCGTGTCTGTGTGCGACTTTGAGCGTATTTTAAGTGAGACTGTATTTACAGACTTATTAAGCCTTAATGTCTTTTAACGTACAGCATCGGGAGTCTCCCTGGAGACCAATTATCTGACTTTGTGTACAAAAATGAACTACGGCACAAGAAATCTTCATGCTTTTTGCACCGCTATGCAGTGTGTTTATTTGAATCAAATGATTTCATCTTTGCAGCCACCAATTGAGACAGGAGGCAGAGCAATGCCGCACATCCTCTGCAGTTCTCACGTGAATGCAGTCTGAGAGATGTTGGCATCGCTTCGTAATCAATTTTGGAAAGAAGCCCAGTGCTGGCGAGTTCCACGTAGTGTTGAGATATTTATAGTTGTTGTTTTTTTTTTTCTTCTTCTTCTTCTTTCGTTATCTTTGTATGTTTTTGAGGTACTGCGAAACTTATAAAGGTCCAATGTCTGTCGGTATTGTTTTGGTACACCGATTTATGTGGCTGTAACAAAACATCTGATGTGCTCCAGAACCACTAGACTCAGCATATAAAGGACATACTGAGCTGAGGTTGAAGATTAGCTCACCTTTAACACTGCGGTTAAATCATCAATAAACCTAGAGCCCCTCTGTCCCCTGAGATCTGCAGTCATGAAGAATTTCTCTCTAAATCGCATGTGGGCAATGCAGCTGAGCAGCGTGTGCTGTTATGTTGACGATGTTGTTTGCGCTCTCTGCAGACTCAGAAAGCATTTAAAGAGTCTATTTCCATCTCTCTTTCCTGAGTGAGGGGGTAAATGGTTGTAATTCACTTATTTTTAATCTTAGTTTCTGGGGCTTTAAAGTGCTTGAGTAATTGTACTTTTATACTCGAGTATTATTTTGATGATTTTGTATTATACTCAAGTAGTTTTGAAACTGAATACTTGAATTTCGAAGGCAAAAATCATACTTTTTGCGAATGCATTTAGACCTCCAAAGGTCACAGTGGCTTAGATTTCTCCTCTTATTAAAAACATCCAATTAAATTATATATATATAAAAAATAACTTTAATTTAAAACTTCTGAAAACATTTCTGTGTAAAATCTAATTGGCCACAACTATGGTCATTTGTCCTTGTGAGGAGACCTCTCTTTAGTCTCCACAATGCAGAGGTACACCCAAAGCAAAGGCTTTAATTAATGCATTAATTAATGTAGTTTTATTATAACCATCACTGATGATGGTTGAACTTTACTTGAACTAAATTCACAATGCCTTGAGCATTACAAAGTCAGTGACCTGAGAAAATTGTGGTTAAACAAGTTGCTTTACAAAGTTTGGCCATCAGAGTTACTTTAATAGGAAAATTTCCTTTGCTGTTTGAGGTCATGTGTCGGTTACTAAAGCTCAAAAAATGTTTACCTTTAATACCTTATAAGTTTTACTTGTTAAAACTGAAAGGGTTAGTTCACCCAAAAAATCATCATTTACTTACCCTCAGGTTGTTCCAAATCTGTATGATATTATATCTTCTTTTTAACACAAAAGAAGGTATTTTGAAGAATTTTGTTAACCAGACAGTTGACTTACATAGTATTTTTTTTTCCCTCTAGAAACTTATACAGGTTTGAAACAACTTGAGGGCGAGTAAATGATGACAACATTTTCATTTTTGGGTGAACTTTTCCTTCACATTCACCTAAATATGTTTTTTTGCCTAGATACATTTTAAGTAAGTAGTTTTTAAGGGGAGACACTACAGGCAAAAACAGTTTTTTCAGGCACCTGTCAATTTTGAGATTGAGATTGATCAATTTTGAAGTGTTTTTTCAGATTGGTGGAAAGAAAACATCCAAAATTCAAATTTAAGTGTATATTTTATAGCACTTTATATATTTGCATCTATAGATTTCAATGACAGTAAATCTTTAAAGGCCATTTTCTCAAAATGATTTTTTTTTTCTCCTGCTCTGGGGTCAGAAATCTCCACTTCAGCAGAACTTACATACACCAAACTTTACAGTTTTATTCCTATCTATATTCTGAAGGTTTTTACAGAGGGATTTGTTGATATATAATTTGCCTGATTTTATACAACATTTTATTCCTAAAAAAAATTGTGAAAATATTTTTTTTCTGGCTGTTGATAGTATTTTCTGATTTATTATAATTACCTCTGTAAAAACTTTTGCATTTAATATGTCCAAAAAATTAAACGAGAACTGTGAACCTGACATCATCCAATATTCAGATTTTTTGTTCTAGAAATGTATGCAAATGAGCGCATATTTAATTAGATAACGCCTCATTTGCAACTTGTAATACAAAAAATGTTTGCAATGTTTAATGTAATCAATCACCTGGGGTAGTATGGTGATATGTATTAGTTCATTTTTTTTGTTAACCCCATTCACCTGACTTTTTAAGTAAATTTTAACACAGTAACCATATTTTGAGTTAAAGTTTTTTGTACATTTTTTTACTCCGCTGTCATTTATTATTTAAAAAATGCATGACAACTAAAAAAATCGATCTAGTCATCACATTGTTTACACCAACAGATATTGCACCTCAGGATAGGAAAATTATCATTTAACAGCTTAGTTTAAAAGGTACAATATTTAAGAAACACAAAACAATTAATTAAATAGCAAAAAAAACAAAAAACAAAACAAAAACAAAAAAAAGAAATAAATCAAACATTTTTATTTTTATTATGTATATTTTTATTTATTTATTTATTTATTTATTTATTCATTTTTGCATATTTTGATGGTCCCCAAAAGACATTCTACTGACTAACTTATTCTACTATCCCAAACCCTAACACCACCTAACCCTACCAGTCTACTTACAGTCTAGCAGTCTACTAATACTAATTAGAGTTAGTTGACATGTAGTTGCAAAGTTACTTATAGTTAGTAGAATAACTATAAATAAAAAACAAATTAAGCATGTAAACATGTGACAACTTGCCCCAATAAAAATATCACAGTAACACTTTACAATAAGGTTCATTAGTTAAACATTAGTTAATGATAACTAACATGAACTAACCATGTTACTGTATTTGCTAATCTTAACATTAGTTTACGGAAATACAGTTGTTCATTGTTTGTTCACGTTAGTTCACAGTGCATTAACTAATGTTAACAAGATTTTAATAATGTATAAGTAAATTCTGAGATTATCATTAACAAAGATTAATAAATGCTGTAAACGTGCAGTTCATTATCAGTTCATGTTTACTAATGTAATTAACATTTTGTTTCAAAACCAATGATAAAAAGTCTGAAACGTTTTTCCCCCAAATTTTGAACTTGAGGAAACTTCCATTAGCAATGGCATAATGTTCTTATCTCTAGGTTGCATTTCAGTTTACTATTCTATTTTAAGATGTTTTTATCTTTAAAAGGTGCTTGACTCTCTTAGGTGCTTCCCCCATGTGACAACTAGCCCCAGTCTCCCTATTTATTATTTTTGTTGAAAAAGAAATATGTCAGGAATGTCCATTCTGCCTGTGTGTGTGAGTTTGTGCACTGTGCGTAGCCTTTCGTGAATTTGTCGTACCCTTTTTTATATGCATGCTATTTGCTAAACTCTGCATGTATGTATGTATGAGCTTGTCAAATTGTTGGAGAGCGTGATGGTCTGCTGCACTCCGGGTATGCGTCCGTGCATATGTGAACATGTGCATGTGTGTAAGTGCATCTGGCCATGAATGAATAGTTTGATTCTCTGTACCTCTTACATTTTCAGATGCTATTTTTGCACACTTCCATTCAAAGGAGGCTCTGTTAGCATGACCAAACCCTGTTACCATGTGGCCCTTCTGGGACGATATCCCACCCCAACCCCTCAGTCCTCATCAACCTGGTTTCCATGAAAAGTACTGGAGTTCTTTCGCCACCAACTTCCTTAGAAAGAGCAGGCACATTCCTATTACAGTGCAGCATATGTAAGAGGCTTACAGGGAATAGCTGTAACCTTGGAGACACTCTGCAGCTCAGAGCTTCACTTTCAACCAGCCAGATGTCGTGTAATAAATAGCGAGGGAGTTAATGCACTCTGAAGTACAGCTGGGCTCAGGGAAAGAACCAGAGGACCCACTGTGTCCCAGCTGCATCTCAGTGCAGCTACAGTTAATTCACAGTAAGGCCTATTGTTCCTAGCTAGGCCAATGCAGGCCAATGGAAAAATCACATCTAGCTCTTCTGTGGCATGGGGGTGTAATGCACTAGAACATATGCGTAACACTTCATTTCAATGGGAGCAAAGAGTCTGCAACCACGTCTCAAACATTGCTAATGTATGTAAAGGCTGTCACACACCAAGCCGACGGGAGGCTGTCAGCCAACATCTAACCGTCATTGAGCGTCTGTCAACTCAGTTTTTGCAGTGTGTTCTGCACCATCAGTACAAGTTGGGCCCCGTCTGTTTATGCCTTTTTGGCCAACTGAGCATGTTGTATCAGTGTTAGGCAGTCTATGAGACAGATCACTCTGATCAGATAACACCTCAAAATGGTAAGCAAGCGCCAATTTGTTTTATGGCTTGCTTACCTGCAGTCATATGCTGTATCCGAAATTGCATACTTGTAGTAATAGCCAACAATGCAATGTATGGGTCAAAATGATCGATTTTTCTTTTATGCCAAAAATCATTAGGATATTAGGTAAAGATCATGTTCCATGAAGATATTTTGCCATTTTTCTACCATAAATATATCAAAAATTTATTTTTGTAAGTAATATGCATTACTAAGGTCTTCATTTGGGCAACTTTAAAGGCAATTTTCTCAATATTTTGATTTTTTTGCACCCTAAGATTCCAGATTTTCAAATAGGTGCATCTTGGCCAAATATGGTCCTATCCTAACAGACCATACATCAATTGAAAGCTATTTATTCACATTCATACTACACACATTCATACTATATAGAACGCATACTTAGCAGTCGTGAAGTAATTACTTATTAATACTTTCCTGCAGTGTTTTTTGAAAAGTTGCTAGCCACCACCACCAGAATTTTTGATAATTTTCACAAAAATGTCATGGTCAATATTTTGTTGTATGAACATGCACTATATCAAAAGAAAGAAGAAAGCCTTTGCTTTTCAAAACAAAATTCTAGCTTCATGCATTCTTTTTTTTTTTTGATCAATCTGTGAATGTGAGTAATTTTCTTTAAAAAAAGCAACATTTTGAACCCCTCTCCCCCATACGCAATACTTTTATCACTTGTTACTGCTCCTTTTTTTGCCTTTGTTTTGAACCAGAGATACTCTATTCTTTCAGAAGTTGCATAATAGATGCTGGATTGTTTACCTAAAAATGAAAATTCAGTCATTTATCATGTTTTTCCAAACCTGTGAGGAACATAAAAGAATATAATTTGAAAAATGTATTTTTTATTATTATTATTATTATTCATTTTGTTATTTAAATACTTTTTTTTTTTTGGCCATACAATGGAAGTCAGTGGGAACCAAAACCAAAACAGTGAACGTACTCGGTTACTAACGTAACCTCGGTTCCCTGAGATACGGAACGAGTACTGCGTATGGGGAAAGGTCTCCCTTTTTCCCCGCTGCTGAAGCCTTTTTCAATAACGCAGTGTAACTGCACCGTCATTGGTTCACTCATAGACAAGTTGTTGAACCAATGGCGGCGCGGCATAGCTGCGCGGCCTATGGCGACAAAGCGCGCGAATATTCCCGCCGAAATGGGCGGGGTATAGGGCTATATAAGCAGGCGTTTCGCCATAGGATTTCAGTGTCAATCGACTGAAGCGACGACCCTGAGCCGCAGCCTCGTGGCACGGCAAGTGACGCAGTACTCGTTCCGTATCTCAGGGAACCGAGGTTACGTTAGTAACCGAGTACGTTCCCTTTCGATACTTCACTCGTACTGCGTATGGGGAACGAATTCAACCACGCCGTGCCACGGCTGGGAACGATATAGCTTGCATTTGGCCACCCAGAGGGGGGGCAAAAAGGACAAGCGGAGGCAAAGCCTAACCGAACCCATGGTTACACTGAAGGAAGATACTTCCTATGGTGGCGTGAAGCGGGACCTGTTGGAAGCCGCTAATCACACCGACAGGACCCGAGCTTGTAAGGTCGGGACATCGAGGTGATAGAACCTGACAAAGGTGGACGGCGAAGACCAGCCGGCCGCCTCACAGATGTCTTGGATGGAAACTCCGTTGGACCAAGCCCACGAGGAAGCCATTCCTCTAGTGGAGTGGGCCCTGACTCCTATGGGGCAATTAGTGCCCAGTGAGGAGTAGCACAGGTTAATAGCATCCACTATCCAACGGGAAATGCGTTGTTTCGAGACCGGAGACCCTTTGGTGCGGCCGCCAAAACAAACAAAGAGCTGATCTGACTGTCTGAAAGACTGTGATCGGTCTATGTAGGTCCTCAATGCCCTGACTGGGCAGAGTAGCTGCAGCTCTGGTTCGTCCGCCGAGGGAGGAAGAGCAGAGAGCGAGATGACCTGAGCTCTAAACGGAGTTGAGAGCACTTTAGGGACGTAGCCATGCCTAGGTTTCAGAACGACCTTAGAGTCACCAGGCCCGAATTCGAGGCACGCACGGTTCACGGAGAGGGCCTGCAAATCGCCAACACGCTTTACCGATGCTAGTGCTAGTAGCAGAGCGGTTTTTAGCGTTAGGGGCCTGAGGTCGGCTGAACCCATTGGTTCAAATGGGGCTCCTTTCAAGGCCCTGAGGACCAACGAGAGGTCCCAGGAGGGAATAGTGAGAGGGCGAGGAGGATTCAAACGCCTAGCACCTCTCAAAAAACGGATCACGAGCCCGTTTCGTCCCACCGATTGGCCAGCAATAGGAGCGTGGAACGCTGCAATGGCTGCTACGTAAACCTTAAGCGTGGAAGGGGAGCGCCCCATTTCCAAGCGTTCTTGGAGGAAAGACAGTATGGAAGATACGTCACTCCTCCACAGGGTCTATGTTGCGTGTTGAACACCAATCAACAAAGACTGACCACTTCTGGTCGTAGAGGCGCCTCGTAGATGGGGCTCTAGCCTGAGAAATGGTATTTGGGGACGTCCTCGGGGAGGCTAGTCGGCTCCCATCGAGGGACCAGAGGTGCAGAGCCCAGAGCTGCGGCTGTGGGTGCCAGATTGTTCTGTTTGCCTGAGAGAGGAGGTCCCGTCTCAGGGGAATCGGCCACGGGGCTCTTAGAGAGAGCCTGAATAGCTCTGAGGACCAAACCTGGTTCCTCCAGAGCGGGGCCACCAGAAGGACTCTGTGCTGGTCTTCTCTGATACGCCTGATGACCTGGGGGATCAGTGCGATCGGAGGGAAAGCATAAAGGAGCGTGCTGGGCCATGTGTGGGCCAGAGCATCTACTTCCTTCGAGAAAAATGTTGGGCAATGAGAGTTGTCTTCTGAGGCGAAGAGGTCTACCTCTGCCTTCCCGAAGAACTCCCAGATCGTGAGGACCACTTGGGGTTAGAGCATCCACTCGTCGGAGGGGATGTTGCTCCGTGACAACATGTCCGCACCCAGATTGTTCCTGCCAGGAACATGAGTCGCTCTGAGCGACTGAAGCCTCGGAAGAGCCCATTCCAGCAGACGTTTCGCCAGAGCGCATAAGCGGCTGGACGAAAGACCGCCTTGGTGGTTCAGGTATGACACCACCGTCATACTGTCTGACCGAACTAGAACATGACGTCCCGTCAAGTAAGCCTGAAAGAACTGAAGGGCTTTCATCACTGCTAGCATCTCTAGACAGTTGATGTGTAAATGGCTTTCCTCGTGGCTCCAAGAGCCGAAGGCCGGTCTGCCCTCGCACACAGCGCCCCAGCCCAAGTTGGAGGCGTCTGTTGAGAGCACCGTCCTCCGTGAGACCGCCTGTAAAGGGACTCCGCGTTGGAACCATACTGGATCCATCCAAGGTTTCAGGGCTAGAAGACAGGCCCGATTGACCTTGAGACATAGGCGGCCGTGCCGCCATGCGCTGGGAGGAACCCGGAACTTCAACCAGTACTGAAGAGGCCGCATCCGAAGAAGGCCTAGCTGCAGCACCGGGGAGGCGGAAGCCATCAGCCCTAGCAGCCTCTGGAAAAACTTCAGAGGGAGATAGGCTTTGTTCGTGACAGATGCCGTGAGCTGCTGAATTGCCAGGGCGCGCTCTGGCGAGACTACTGCCGTCATACGGACCGAGTCGAAAACTGCTCCCAGAAACGAGATTCGTTGAGTGGGGCATAGCGAGCTCTTGGCTAAGTTGACCCTGAGACCCAGGCATTGTAGATGGCTGAGGAGCACGGATCTGTGGCGTTCCAGCTCGTCTCGCGAACGGGCTAAGATGAGCCAGTCGTCGAGATAATTCAGAACCCGGATTCCCATCTGTCTCAGAGGGGAAAGCGCCGCGTCCATGCACTTGGTGAAAGTGCGGGAGCCAGAGACAGCCCGAAGGGCAGGACCGTATATTGGTATGCCACCCCTTCGTATGCGAATCTCAAGAATCGTCTGTGACGGGGGGCTATCTGGATGTGAAAATACGCATCCTTCAGGTCCAGCGAGCAGAACCAGTCCTCGGGGCAAATGTGCGCGAGGATCTGCTTCAGCGTCAGCATTTTGAACTTCCGTCTCGTGAGGGAGTGATTCAAAAGCCTGAGGTCTAGGATGGGTCTGAGACCGCCATCCTTTTTGGGGACCAGAAAGTAGCGGCTGTAAAAGCGTGTCTCGCTCTCTGACGGAGTATCCATTTCAAATGCTCCTTTTTCCAGCAACGACATGACTTCGGCCCGGAGGACATGAGCGTCGTCCGGATTGACCGATGTTTGAAGCACCCCGGCGAAGCGGGGGGCCGTCGTGCAAACTGGAGCGAGTAGCCCTGGTTTACGATCCCCATGACCCATTCTGACACATCGGGGATGGCCTGCCAGGCCTCGGCCCGAGTGGCTAGGGGTTGAATAATGTTGGGTGACAGACCGCCGTTGAGAGGGTCGTACACCGCGAGGGGTGGAAGAGGAAATTTGCTCTTTTTGTGATGAGGTAAAAATTTTCCGCCGTGAAAACGGCGTTTGGAGTGGGCGCAACAGGTGTGGGCCCAGCTGTCACTTGAAGTATGTTTCCCACGCCCGGAAATAAACGAGGCGGAGGGGAAATTACCCGTGGGAGCTTTTGGGGTGGTCCGGTCGTAACGGGACGGTCCCCCATCCTCTTCCTGTCCGACGAATCAGGACGACTTCGGAGGCACCGGGTCCAGCACAATCCTGGGCCGGGGTCCCTGGCGCCTCGGGAAGGGAGGGCGCTTCGCAGAGCGCGAGCGCTGGCGATGCTCCTGGGCGGCGCTGCCTGTGTTGCAGGTGGGGCTGGTTTGTTCTGCTGAGCCGGCGCAGTCCTGGGGCGGCTAGACGCAGAAGCGGAGCTGGAGCGCTTAGGCAAGAAATGCCTCATAGCCTGAGACGATTTCTGCGCGGCAGTAAAGCGCTCAGTGAAGCCATCCACTGCAGGCCCGAAGAGACCAGAAGGCGAGACCGGGGCGTCTAAGAAGGCCGTCTTGTCTAGGTCTTTGATCTCCGTTAGGTTGAGCCACAGGTGGCGCTCCAACACGACCAGGCTGGCCATGGAACGACCGATGGCCTGGGCCGTAGCCTTCGTAGCTCGCAGGGCAAGATCCGTGGCGCTGCGGAGATCTTTGAAGGCTGGCGCGTCGATTCCAGACTCATCCAGAGAGCGGAGGAGTTTGGCCTGGAATGCTTGAAATATGGCCATGGTGTGGAGCGCAGAGGCAGCTTGGCCCGCCGAGGTGTAAGCCCGTCCAGCCAGAGTAGAGGTGGTCCGACAGGGCTTGGAAGGAAGGGCCCTCTTCGTCTTCCAACCCACAGCCGCGGGAGGACAGAGGTGAGCAGCCACCGCTTCATCTAGGGGTGGCAAGCGCTCGTATCCCTTCTCCTCGGCGCCGTCGACGGCGGTGAGGGCGGAGCGGTGCGTAGTGTGGAGGCGGGCAGAGTAAGGAGCGCGCCACGACTTCGTCAGCTCTTCGTGGACCTCAGGAAAGAAGGGCGCTGAACGCTGGCGAGGTGCTTGGCGGCGGCCTGGCAGAAACCATTCGTCCAGGCGGCTGCGAGACGGCTCCTCTGGAGGGGCCCACTCGAGGTCCAGCTCTTCAACGGCTCTAGACAGGATGCGGAAGAGCTCGGCATCCATGCCCTGGCCATGCTCGATGGGTTCCAAGGGAGGCGGTGGAGCGGGGTCTTCCGGCTCGCCAGCCCATCCTTCCGCTTCGGAAGCCGCAAGAGACATGGAGTCGTCTTGTTCGTCGTCTGTTCCCCCGAATGAGACGAGGTCACTCGCTTCTGCGGAGGGACGCTGCTCAGGGCGAGAGAACAGAACTGGAGAGAGTTCCCTGGGAGGAGAGGGCGAGGCACGCGGGGGCTGGGCCGGCGTGAGCTCGCTCAACTCCTGGCGCTGAGTCGCTCTACCCCGCTGTCTTTTCCTCGCCGGACCGCGGGAGGAAGGGAGACGGGAGGGCGCGAGCGGCGAGATCGCCCTCAGTGAAGAAGGCGACCCGCGAGCGCAGGGAAGCGAGACTCATACACTCGCAGTGCGGGCATGAGTCTCCAGCGAGCGCGCCGTCTGCGTGGGGCTTGCCCAGGCAAGCGACACACTCGCTGTGTCCATCGTCGTCGTGCAGGGGGCCCTGCAAGTACCACATGAGTGGCGGGGCATCGTGAGACGCCGCTGCCGTGAAAACGGCAATTGGGTGGCTCTTTTAGAGCGGCGAGGGCCGCGGAAGCTCTTAAAGCGGTGAAACCGCTGGAAATCGCTTTCTTTAGAGCGGCGTTTAAGCCGCGGATGAAGCTCTCAGGCGGCGCGCCGGATGGCGGCAGGGGACGCACAGGGAAGCGGCCGGAAGCGGGAAGCGGGAGGCGGCGGCTCGGCGACGGCGCTAGAAGCTGCAGTCCGCGAGGGCGCCGGCGCTTTCTTCCACCGGCGAGTCCAGGCGAGTCCGCTGCGGGAGCCTCTTCAGACGGCGGCGAGAGCAGAAGGCGGCGAGCTTCTTCGGCTTCAGGCGGAGATCAGCGAAGAGAAGTAGATGTCGTCGCTGAAGGAGAAAACACTGAAATCCTATGGCGAAACGCCTGCTTATATAGCCCTATACCCCGCCCATTTCGGCGGGAATATTCGCGCGCTTTGTCGCCATAGGCCGCGCAGCTATGCCGCGCCGCCATTGGTTCAACAACTTGTCTATGAGTGAACCAATGACGGTGCAGTTACACTGCGTTATTGAAAAAGGCTTCAGCAGCGGGGAAAAAGGGAGACCTTTCCCCATACGCAGTACGAGTGAAGTATCGAAAGGGAACATCTGTTTAAGCAAAAATCTTGTTTAACTCTCTGTTTATTCTAATTGATGTCAAGGACAAACAATTACCATTTCTCTTGTGATTTTTCTTTCACGCTCCTCCAAACAAGGAAATAGTCCTTGGGAATAGTCTCGCTGAAGCACAGAAGGGCTATGGGTTCCAATATCACTGGCCTTCCTGTGACCAATGCCCTTGTGTCCCTCAGCATGCCACTTACTGCTGCGCCGCTCCGGGGGAAGCCCAGCGTGCCACCACTATCACCCTGCAATCTGTCAAACCATGACAACCTTTTAAAAGAGCTTTGGCTCCACAGACGCGCAAGTAAACACACATAGGCCGTTGAACAATGTCACAACGGGGAACAGTTCAACAGTCACAGTATTAATATGGCTTCACCTCCCTTATCCACATTAAAATACCATTTAAATTTGCTTAAATTGGACAACTGGGAGTCTATGCTATTTTGCAGTTCATTGAGTCATAAGAATTTAGCAAGATTTTCATTGACCAGGCATTTCTGATATATAAAATTTCAACTCAAGTAATATATGTGTTTTATACAGTATATACAGCTCTGGAAAAAAATAGGAGACCACTTAACATTGATTTCTGAACTTGGAGTGGTCTCTTAATTTTTTCCAGAGCTGTATATTTATATATGACCTTGATTCAAATAACACAGGTTTCACCATAGCAACTAAAACATTTTCACTTTCTACTCATTATTTAACTCTTTCTACTCTTAATTAACTCCAATTAAATAATCACTGTAACATTCAGAAAACGGCTTGTTGTCCACTGATCATCTTTGCTAGAGGCAAACAGCTACATACCACAAATCTTGCCAGTCCAGACTCATTGTAAAATTGTGCCTGTGGCGACATTTCTGTAAAATTATATGTTGTTTCTTGCACGTTTCATGACACATTCAAAGTGATTTTTCCAGAGAGAGGCACTAAAAGCATGTTCATTATTCTTTACAACAGATTAATATGATCGTGGCAACATTTTATTATGTTGGTTGTTGTACATGTTTAGAAAAAAAAAAGTAAATATCTGGTGAGTAGTGCTAAAGTGAGTTTAAACTTACCATCTTCACTAAACCCTACCTACCCTAAACCTAACCAAAAGTGTTAACAAAAGCAAGCGTGAGATAAAAAAGGCTTCTACAAATCATTGAGCTCTTTTATTGTAACTCATGTTTCATAGGACTCATAACCGAGTGCTTCACATTGCAAGTGCAGTGCTGTACCGGGTGAGCTACCGAGCAAGTTTACTACATCAGAAAAGCTATACATATAGAGTTGGTTATGTGATGCAAACATGAAAATGTATTAGTTTACATAACACACACTATATGGTAAAGGTGTTTTTTGGACAAAACATTATACTGCGCAAGGAATCATGTGAAAACATGTTTTTATTAATCGATAATCTGCTCTGTAATGATACTTTGTGTGAAAAAGACAAAAAGTTGTTTTTGTTTTACTGCCAGTAGTGTTCATTTCAGCAGGAAACTGCAGTGAATTGAATCTATTTATAGATAAGCTTTTTTGGAGTTTTGCAAAAATTCAGGTAGAGGCACATTTTTCCAACGAGCCTGAGTTGAATCTTGGTGTCCCACTCGAACTATGAAGCAGTAAGCCTTCAATAGTCTCAGCCTCAGATGTCACGCCCACGGACCATTGGCTGAACGTCTGATGCATATGGCTCACTTAACTGGTAACACTTCAGGATTTTCAAAGCCGTCATCTGGTTGGAGACGTGTGTCTCGCATTCTTTAACGGTCCGCTTGGAAGCAAATGCTGTGACGTTCTATATTATAGCTGAGCCCCAAGCGTGAGTTTTCTTTAAGGCGACCGTTATTGTAGAACATTAATTTAAATTCCTTGGCGACCCGTTATGCAGCCACACTATGACAGGTATCACGTTTATATAGTTTTTCCTTTTTTATTCAAAATATTCACAAACTTAACTATATCATGAATTGTGTGATGCATTACGATTATCAAATATGTGAAAGTGAATGTGTTTTGTTGTTTAAACACTATAATCATCATGTTAGTTGATAAAACAGAGGATCTGTCGGATTTACATCACATAAATTCATACTTTTTTTTTTTTTTTTTTTACAAAATATACATAAACGTAAGTGGCTGGTGAACTGGGACAAGAGAGTAAACTTTATTGTTTCATACACAGTGTATCTGATATGAACTTCATTCATTCAAATTATTGCAGCTTCTATATCATTGTATGGAATTTGCATTTAACTAACTATAAATGTCTTTTTTATATATAGCCTAGTATTTCATTTAAATGTCTGAAACCTCAAGTAAACATTATGTGGTTGAAAACACTGAAAAGTTGTGATATATATATATATATATATATATATATATATATATATATATATATAGATATATATATATATATATATATGAAGTTTCAGCTTAAAATACCCCATAGATTTTTTTTTTTTATTAATTTTTTTAACTGCCTATTTTGGGGCATCATTAACTATGCGCCGATTCAGGCTGCGGCCCCTTTAAATCTCGCGCTCCCTGCCCCCGAGCTCGCAACTATAATACAGTGCATAAACAATGTTCACACAGCTAATATAACCCTCAAATGGATCTTTACAAGATGTTCGTCATGTATGCTGCATGCATACTTCGGATCATGTGAGTATAGTATTTATTTGGATGTTTACATTTGATTCTGAATGAGTTTGATAGTGCTCTGTGGCAAAAGCTAACATTACACACTGTTGGAGAGATTTATAAAGAATGAAGTTGTGTTTATGAATTATACAGACTGCAAGTGTTTAATAATGAAAATAATGACGGCTCTTGTCTCCGTGAATACAGTAATAAACGATGGTAACTTTAACCACATTTAACAGTACATTAGCAACATACTAACAAAACATTTATAAAGACGATTCACAAATATCACTAAAAATATCATGTTATCATGGATCATGTCAGTTATTATTGCTCCATCTGCCATTTTTTGCTATTGTTCTTGCTTGCTTACCTAGTCTGATGATTCAGCTGTGCACAGATCCAGACATTAATACTGGCTGCCCTTGTCTAATGCCTTGAACATGGGCTGGCATATGCAAATATTGGGGGCGTACATATTAATGATCCCAACTGTTACGTAACAGTCGGTGTTATGTTGAGATTTGCCTGTTTTTCGGAGGTCTTTTAAACAAATGAGATTTATACAAGAAGGAGGAAACAATGGAGTTTGAGACTCACTGTATGTCATTTCCATGTACTGAACCTTTAAGGCTAGAACGTTAAATTTTGAACCATTCAGTCAATATTTGGCTATGACATAAATTAAAAGGAAGCGTTTCCAGGATGGCGCTCCGCTCTGAAACTTTTCTTCACATCACAAGCCATTGGACTGGTCAAGGCTCCTACGGAGTATTTACTTTGCTGCTCTGTCATGTCAGTCAGCATCTGCCAGCATGAGTTCCTGTGTAAATACATGTAGGCCGTCTCTATATGGGATTAAAAAGGTCTGCATAAACACACAATATGTTTGCTGCTTTGATACTGCGTACAATCATTCTAGATGTAAATTGAACCATAATATAATTGGTTCATAATGCCGGAAGGGGGCCTCTTGCTCTGCAGGGGCCAGTGGTTGCAAAAGAAATATGGTGGCTGTGTAAATTGACAGAGACAAAATGAAAAATTGTTTTGACTGACAGGAACAGAACGAACTAGTCCGTTCTCAGAACTCGTTCTCTTTCATGCAGACAGCTACCTGCTCCCAGTGCACACTAAAAAGTCTCCATTACAGCCTTTGCATACAGATGTAAATCCAGAGGGGAGTGTTTCAACATAGCTTGTCCTGTATGAGAAATAATTGTACACAGATGTGAATGTTTAAGCTCCAGAGTGCCTGCAAATCCTTGCCTGGATTCAGGATTTTGAAAGGTATATTCTTTACTTTTTCTTAATCTCCTATACAATCATAAACACATGCTTACATGCAAACACGGACTCATTTAAAGAGCCAGAGAGTTTGGTTAGCAAGGATGTTGGCTGCCACAGGTTATTATAGGTATCTGTTGCCAGCAGTTACTATGTGGCCAGTGGCCATAGCAACGTTGTTTCCATGGATTTTGGCAAAGTTTTTTTTTTGTAATCACCGGTAAAAGTGTGTATTATCTGTATAAGGTTAAAATAGGTAATGGGTGATACATGTAAGTGGCTTTTATGTAGGAATATGAATTTAACATTCATACAAGGACATAACCACATAGGAACTAATAACTTAAGAATCAACCACTGAAACCCCCATATTGACAGGCCAATAATCTAAAAAATATATTCAGCCTTGCATTGTTAAGCATGAAACACATCAAAAGCTGTGCACACAGATATAGGCATTTTAATGAATGTGTTTCTCTATATATGTACAGTGTATTGCATGTGTATGCATATGTTTCAGCATGACAGGCACACAATAATGTTGCTTAATGTGTGATGGCCAACAAAACAGGGCCTTTTTGAGTATAATTAATGAAGCTGCATAAACGCAGTCATGTCCAAGGGGCATAATTAGCCTCTAATTTAATGATTCCATACACACACATCTTTATGATCGCTCAAACATGCAATATCAGGCTCTCACGTACATGCTTTACTATCTACTACACACATTTATATGCACTTGCACACAAGGCAAATTTTCATTTGCATATAATCTTTAAAATGTTTTGTCCTCTCACTTCAAAGGGCACATTCACACATTCTGCTTTACAGTAAAGTGGTTCTGTACCATCTCCTCCCACATTGTATGGGATGAAACAGCACTAGGTGGTCTTTGGAAAAAGGGCAGTATTGACTGAAAACCAAAATTTATGGATGCTTTGCATTTAAGTAGTTTTTGGGACTAACTAGTGTTAGATATCACATTGATTTATAAATTGGTTTTCACCCTATGTCCCTAATTGGACAAGCCACATTTGTGATACATTGAAATAACTTATATTTTGTGAGCATAAAAGACCTCTTTCAAAAACATAAAAAAAAAAAAAAATGTTGATGTTAATCATAATGAACACCAGTATAGCCCCTATATAAGTGTGTGTGTGTGTGTGTGTGTGTGTGTGTGTGTGTGTGTGTGTGTGTGTGTGTGTGTGTGTGTGTGTGTGTGTGTGTATATATATACACACAATACATTGTATGGGTCAAAGTTATAGATTATTTTTTAAATTATTTTTGTATGCCAAAAATCATTAGGATATTAAGTAAAGATCATGTTCCATGAAGATATTTTGTAAATTTCCTACTGTAAATATATAAAAAAAATATTTGTGTGAGTGGATATGCATTGCTAAGGACTTCATTTGGACAACTTTAATGGTGATTTTCTCAGTATTTTTAATTTTTTGAACCCTCAGATTTTTTTTTTTTTTTCATATCCATACATCAATGGTTTTTATTATTTAGCTTTCAGATGATGTATATATCTCAATATATATATAAAAAAAAACCTTATGAATGACCCTTATGAATGATTTGTTGGTCCAGGGTCTCACACACACACACACACACACACACACACACACATACCAATCAGGCATAACATTATGACCACTGACAGGTGAAGTGAATAACACTGATTATCTCTTCATCACAGCACTTGTTAGTGAGTGGGATATATTAGGCAGCAAGTGAACATTTTGTCCTCAAAGTTGATGTGTTAGAAGCAGGAAAAATGGGCAAGCGTAAGGATTTGAGCGAGTTTGACAAGGGCAAAATTGTGATGGCTAGATGACTGGGTCAGAGCATCTCCAAAACTGCAGCTCTTGTGGGGTGTTCCCGGTCAGCAGTGGTTAGTATCTATCAAAAGTGGTCCAAGGAAGGAACAGTGGTGAACCGGCAACAGGGTAATGGGCAGCCGAGGCTCATTGATGCACATGGGGAGTGAAGGCTGGCCCATGTGGTCCGATCCAACAGATGATCTACTGTAGCTCAAATTGCTCAAGAAGTTAATACTGGTTCTGAAAGAAAGGTGTCCGAATACAGTGCGTCACAGTTTGTTGCGTGGGGCTGCATATCTGCAGACCAGTCAGGGTGCCCATGCTGACCCCTGTCCACCGCCGAAAGTGCCAACAATGAGCATGTGAGCATCAGAACTGGACCATGGAGCAATGGAAGAAGGTGGCCTGGACTGATGAAACATGTTTTCTTTTACATCACATGGATGGCCGGGTGCGTGTGCATTGATTACCTAGGGAACACATGGCACCAGGCACATGCACTATGGGAAGAAGGCAAGCCAGCAGAGGCAATGTGATGCTTTGGGCAATGTCCAGCTTGGAAATCTTGGTTCCTGCCTCCACGTGGATGTTACTCTGACACGTACCACCTACCTAAGCATTGTTGCAGTCCATGTACACCCTTTCATGGAAACGGTATTCCCTGTTGGCTGTGGCCTCTTTCAGCAGGATAATGCACCCTGCCACAAAGCAAAAATGCTGAACAGACAAGTCCGATCCCTGGAGGCCCCACCTCGCAACTTACAGGACTTAAAGGATCTGCTGCTAACATCTTGGTGCCAGATACCACAGCACACCTTCAGGGATCTAGTGGAGTCCATGCCTTGACGGGTCAGGGCTTTATTGGCAACAAAAGCGGGACCAACACAATATAAGGAAGGTGGTCATAATGTTATGCGTGATCGGTGTGTGTGTGTGTGTGTATATGTATGTGTGTGTGTATGTAAATATACACTTGCAGCGCTTCCCACACATACGTTAGACTTTACTTGGGCGGGCCGCCCACGTGTAACAGCCGCCCAAGTATATTGGAGACACATTTTTGCTTTTATTATTTTTATCCTGTTATACTTTTATATCCGCGCAAGATAATGAAACCATCCGTGATCGATAAACTAGTAGTTTCATACCTGCTTTTTATGTGTGCGTCAGAACTGTTTACTCCCGCTAACATTCCCACAGGTGCTGCATTTTGCAAAGTCACAAGGGGCGCTGTTGCGAGTTCTACAAGCTCGCGCAACAGCGCTTCAAAGTGATTCTCAATCAATGAAAAGCGCAGATTTATGCCAAGCGATTGCTAATGAACTCAAGTTGATGAATTATTACAATGTCTACTTTATGGCCTTTATATAAAATGTTTTAGACGATTGTAAGAATCTGAAGGATCAGCCTGCAATAGTACAGACATTTCAAAATAAGAGTACCTGTGTATTTCGGGCTTGTTTATAATTAAAAGTCACACGCTAAGTTTTTTCTTTTTCTTTTTCTTTTGGGCATTATTGATAATTTGGTTACACAATAAATGGTATTTAATTTGATTTCCATTTAATTCATAGTAAATTATTGTAGTCTCCACCACAGGAAGAAAAGACTAAGAACATTATTTGACACATATTATTCATTTTATAAATTTTACTAGTAAAATCTGTGTCCCATTCACTGAGAGAGACACTATATTACAGCAAGGAGAACATAGGAAAAGGTGAATCATTTAAATGCTGTAATTTTGCATAATTTACAATGCATGATATTAGTATGTAATTAAATGTAATATGCTATGTAATTAAAATTAAATTCAATAAATAAAAATACTGTTAAAAATCACTCATTATTTGTTTGTCACATGTAGTAGACCATTTTTGTGCCGTGGGTAGTAGGAGGATTTTTCAGCCGGCTACCACCGCAAGTATATTTCAAACCTGTGGGAAGCACTGACTTGTTTACTTACCTACATCACTGTGCAGCACCCATAAAAACTAACTATTAACCTACGTGTCAGGGAGTAAACCTCCTTGGAAGGATGGCTTTTATTAGCTTAGTTAACTAATGTTTTAATAAAAAGAAAATCTGTTCTTATTTTATGTTTTAGTGACAGTTTTATAAGGCATTCGAGGCCATGCTGTTTTGTGAAAAACAGTCACAGCTGGGGTTGCGTGCACTGGTGCTTAAAACTGCCCTTTAGACATCATTATATTCATAATATAGCACTGCCTTAAGTGTCTAATTGCTTAGTTAATGCGGCAGGTCTGCTATATCACCTACAGTTACACTTATGAACTATTTCCACACTGGAAGCGCAAACTCGCGCTCATAGGCCCTCTAAGGGCCGGTAAATGGCCGCTGACTAGGTTATGATGTCATTAAAGAAGATGTCACTAAGCTGGCGTGACTCCAGCACAGTCCTCCCTCATGTGTTCTGTGTCTACAGTACCTCTCTCTTTGTCTCTCTCGCTCGCACATGCTGTGAGATGGTACACACCTCTCCATCACTGCAGAATGACTCATCTCCCTCTAGCTTACTTTTACTCCCCGTCCTCTTCATTTTCACACTTCCCTTCGTCCTTTTTTGTAGTTATTTGCATTTAATTAGGGTGACCAGACATCCCTGTTTACCCAGGACAGTTCCCGTTTCACAAGATGTACCCCAGTGTCCTGACAGTTCACCTAAAAAAGTAAATATATCCTGGTTTCATCTGTTCAACTGACTTAAAATGATGTGTCTTCAGCGTCCCTCTCAATGTCATTATAGAAAAGGAAAAGCTTGTTCTTTTTGCCCATACATCCATTAGAACAGCTAGCCTATGTGGTGGCTTTAAAAAAGTCACACAATAACAATATCGCATGCTCTCTCAGTATACAATCTTTTTTTTTTTTTTAAAGATAGCTAGGTAGAGCCATTTCTTCAAAGGGTTACACTCAAAAAAATGAACTTTCACTGTTGTTAGTTTCACTCAAACCACCCTTGTTCACATTACTTAAAAAACTCATGTAACTACATTAACATAATTTAACTGCGTTGTTTCTACTAAAACTGAGTATTGTCAGCTTTACTTAGTAAGTGTTTGTTCAGTCAACTTAACATTGCTGTGTGAAACGCACACATTATTGTTGACATAACTAACTGTGCAGTGGATCTGTAGTTCCCAGCATGCTTTGCAAGGGACTGCATTAGGAGAGTAAATTTAGGAATTAAAGTGTTATTTTATGTGTTTTTCAGTAAAGGGAAAGATGTTGTTAGTTTATGTTAGTGTTTAATGTTCAGTTATGTTGGACATTTAGAGTAGTTTCTGTACTGTTTTTGAATTTTGTGGTTACCATCATGCAGAAGAGTGTCGCACTCATATATGCATGCTTATAGGAAGAAATTCCTGCTGAGTTTGTTCAATTAGTAATTTTTTGAGTGCATTTTGGGGTGAGGGGCTGCATTCTGATATGTTGTATCCTTTTTATTTAAATGACTATTAAAAAAAAAAAGTGTTACGCCTTACGTTAAGTAAACTGCACATATAAATATTATGTAACAGTGACATTCAAATTATTTGTATTTACTCAAAGAAATTCTGTCAGCTTTACTTAAATTTATTTTGTTCATTCAACTAAATAGTTTTTTGTACAAATTACTCAATATTGTTGCGTGGAACCACTTGACACTTATTTTTTACATAAATCCAACAATTCATTTTTTTGAGTGTAGTTCACCCAAAAATGAAGATTCTGTCATTAATTACCTTTGTTCATCTTCTGAACACAAATTAAGATATTTTTGATAAAATCCAATGGCTCAGTGAGGCCAGCAAGATAATTAACACTTTCAGATTCCCAGAAAGCTACTAAAGACATATTCAGTGGATTGGAGCGTGTCAAACTGCCAAAGTCATGCCAAAACACTTATGACTTAACAAAGCCTTGTTTACTGAAATCGCGTGAATTTGGCAGTTTGATACGTGCTCCGAAACACTGATTTGAAACAAAAGATTTGTAAAGCTTCAAAGTTTCATGAAGCTGTGTTTTGAAATCACCCATCACTTGATATTATTTGTTTTTTTTGCCGCACAAAAAGTATTCTCGTCGCTTCATAACATTAAAGAACCACTGCACTCACATGAACTGTTTTAAATATGTCTTTAGTAGCTTTCTGGGCATCTGAAAGTGCTATGGAGACCTCACTGAGCCATCTGATTTTATCAAAAATATCTTAATTTGTGTTCCAAAGGTGAACGAAGGTCTTACGGGTATATAACGACATGAGGGTGAGTAATTAATTACATAATTTTCATTTTTGGGTGAACTAACCCTTTAAGCAACACACACAAAAGAGTGAAATTTACTTCTGTTGATGCAAAACATTTTCCATTGCCCAGACAGCACTTTTCGGTTACACTTTATTTTAAGGTTTCATAGTTACTTTGTACTTACTCAAATAAGTACTGAGTAATATCAGTTAACTACATGTATTTACTATAGAGATGGTTTGGTTTAGGGTTAGTTACTTGTATGCATAATTTACTCTTATGATGTAATAACATGTAACTACGTCACCTTAAAATAAAGTGTTGCCCACTTTTCCTTATAGTTCAAGCACTTAAGTTATATATGGACATGGAAGTAAATTTTATACAGTCAAACCGAAATTTATTCAGATACCTTGAACATTTCATTCATTAATACAGTTTATTCACTATAGTTTAAAAATGGTAATAAAATATGACAAGATCTCAGAGTTAATCTGTGTCAGAAAAAAAAAAAAAAAATCTTAATTATGTCAGATAACACTTAAGCAAAACAGGTTCAGGTCAAAGTGTCTGAATAATTTTTGTTCCAAATATTTATAAATTTTACTGGTAGTCCACTGTGTGAAGAATTTTTGGGTATAATATGTCACAGTTTATTTTATTTCACTATCCTCACTTACATAAATGAACTATAGTGTCCTGCACCCACTAGTAAAATATATAAAAAATATCTGAATCATTTTTGGTTTGACTGTAGTTTGAGGTTCTAATATAGTTTAATGCAAGCTGAAAATGATTTGAATGAATGTGAAACTCAACCAAATAATATACATCAATAATTATATCTAAGTTTGGGGTCAGTAAGATTTTTTATTTTAAAAGAAATTAATGCTTTTATTCAAAATTGACTGTACAGACATTTATAAAGTTGCACAAGTTGTATATCTCAAATAATTGCTATTCTTTTGAACTTTATATTAATTAATGGAAAAAAAAAATAATAAGAAGAAATGTTTCTTGAGCACCAAATAAGCATATTAGAATGATTTTTTGAAGAATCATGTGACACTGAAGACTGGAGTAATAGCTGCAGAAATTTTAGCTTTGTCATCACAGGAATAAATTACATTTTAACATATATATTTAAATAGATACATATTTTTAATTGTAATAATATTTTACAATATTAAAGTTTCTAGTGAACATAAAAATACATGATAAATATATTATATTAGTTATAATCAACATTTATTTTGCCTCATTTACCGTCTTGGATTATTTTTTTCACTGAGCTCATTGCAGTGCATTATTAGTTTGTCTCATCTGTGACGGATACATGCAGTGCTGGCTTAGAATTTGGCCAAAATGAGGTATCTTAGGAGGCAGCATAATTAAGTTGTTTATGTTTGGAAGCACTCACTAGTTTTTGGAACAGAGCGAATATGTTTTGTTATTTGTATTTGATTCTCTTCGAAATTTAGGCCAACTGAATTAAACAGGAAGAAGATACCCATGAAGATGCATGAAACACACTAAGATTAGCCTAAAGGAATAATGCTAACAGGATACACACCGAAGGCATTTTCTGTCATTTGAATTAAATGCACTACCGTTTTTCCCATCATTATTTTAAACAACGATGGGCGGGCACCTTCACAACCTGCCAATGTTTCCAAGACTGGGACTTGAAAAACACACTCCTATCTAATTTGTTATAAACTCTCTCCGACTCGCCTCTCCTCCCCCTTATCTACTTCATATTTTTCTCCTTCATTAAAAAGAGAGCCGTCCGTATGAAGTTGAGAATAAATGTGATAGTGTGTTAAAGCTGGATTGGAGGGAGGGGGAAAGAGACAGAGTGGTTGGCAAGCTAGTGCAGTGGGGAGTGGGGCTAAACGAAAACAGATCTGAGATGGAAAGGGTGAGAATGAGCTGGCACAGCAAACGGCATAGACTGGCAGGAGTCTGAGGGTGTGTGTATGTGTGTGCCTGACAGAGAGAGGGAGATGTGTCTCTGTTTCCGAAAGATACTGTGTGCATGTGTGTATGTACGTTTTGTGTGTGCGGCCATGTGTGTTTGTGGACATTAACTCTGTTTCACCCTCAGTAATGCATTGTGATTGGCTGGATAGGAGCTGGCTTTGGCACAGTCTCATTTCCGCAGAAGGCCGTACAACAGGAGGGCCTCGACCACATGCCGCATCTGCCTCCTCTTTTGCTGCCAACACACACATGGGAGCATGCACACACACACAGGTGCTCATATACAGGTGCTCATAGACCTTTATACACCCGTACATAATAACATCATTTTAGAGACTTGGGACAAAACATGTCCCTTTTACCAGAATGTTTTAAATGCTTTTCTTATTATTTTCATTTTATTAAAATACATTTATAACGATAGATAGATAGATAGATAGATAGATAGATAGATAGATAGATAGATAGATAGATAGATAGATAGATAGATAGATAGATAGATAGATAGATAGATAGATAGATAGATAGATAGATACAGAAAATGGATAAAGTAATCAAATATAAAATAAAACTGCATATTATCTTTACTGTATAAAATAAATGAAGATTAATCATTATTGAAGTTACAAAAACTATTCAGTCAAGAGCAGTGAGTAAGTTCTTTGTCATTTGTTTTTTTGATTTAACATTAAAAACAGGCAGCAGGAATATTTTTTTTTTTTTTTTTTTTTTTTCCTTACTGTTACACATGCGCTGTCTTTCTAGACTAATATACGTTCACTTAAGACATAACCGACAATATTTGCTAGGATACTCGCCAAGACGGGCATGTTTGGTCGCTGAAGCGCAAGAAAGAGAGCTCAGTATTTGCGCGCTGACTGAAATAAGCGTGTACGCGCTTCGGATGAGCGCACACATCTTCTCACAGCGCGTGCGTGTTCTCTTTTGCGTCTTGTTCTTGAAGGTTTAAATCAGCAAGGCATAAATGAGTTTAATCTGAACACAGATAGGAACGTGTGCTGTTCAGGTCTCACCTGCGCTCGCGCGCTATCATCACCCGGGTGATGACGCCGTAAATTACCGGACATTACAGCAGACGGCACTCGCAGTTAACAGTTTACAAAGAGTGACTGTTTTGTCCACGCTTTTTGATTATCGTTATTGTAACGTTTTGCGCATCCATCGATTGAAACATACATTATCTGAACTCTGGCTGTCTGTATGTTTTCCACGTTGCTATTTTAAACAAACCATATTAACCAATAGATGCGTCGTCATTCGAGATGGACCGCGGTGCAAGTGCGTACCGAACCGTAACGCCTGTTTCAAACCGTACGGTTCGATTTTTTATCGAGAACCGTTGCACCCCTAATAGATAGATAGATAGACAGACAGACAGACAGACAGACCCTACATTAAATTATTTAGGCAGTATCAAAGTCAGTTTTCTTCTTGAAGGTTGTATTCTTTCCATAGTTCAGCTGATATGAGTTTGACAAGGCCAAAAAGGATCTGGCAAGATTCTGACGTAATCTTAAGAAATTGTGCTTAAACCCATTGGTAAAAATACAGGATGGGATTTTTAGATAATTTCCCTAATTATTTTAATAGGTCTCATTAGCAGCGCTAATTATTAATTTATTTTGAATAATTATAAAGGTTACTAAATATTTTTTGAGAATTTTGTATGCGACAATTACATTTTTTTTTTTTTTTTATCTTTCAGTTTTGACAGTATGAAACTTTAAAAAATACTTATAAAAATATTTTAGGATTTTAGAAAGATTAATTCAAAAGAGTTTGTTAATTGACATTATGTTTGATATTGTTAAGTGTAGTGTTTAGTGTTTTTGTGTCGTTATTGGACAGGACAGTAGGAGAGACAGGAAACAATGGGAAACAGGACTAGTAAAGGACCTTGAGCTGGAACTCAAGTTCTGGTCACCCGAGACGCAGCTGCACCATATGTCAAAGCGCTGGACACAAGGCTATGGTTCCAACACGGCGTTCTGTTTAAAGGTGCAGTAAGCGATTTCTGAGAATCATTGCTGAACACTGTTGATATTTGAAATCAACCCAAACAAACACACCCCTCCCTTCATTGCTCCATCCCCAAAATGCATGAAAACACAATTCAAGAGTGAAGGTCTTTTATCATAGCAGAAGCTAATGCTTAAAGTGAAGAGATAAAGATAAAGTGAAGATAACGAATGACAAGGAAGAGCAAAAGATGAACATACAGTACATGAGTGTATTACAAAGCAAGAGTTTGATTTTGGTCACACAAAACCAATGTTACTCTCGTATGGAGCAGAAACAACACAGCCTTGGGGTCTGTTTTTTAGGCCTTCCCACTTAGGTCTCTCCAGTGCTGGAAAGGTTTTCTAATATTAACACGGTTCCTAAAGTTCTTGCCTGCTCACAAGCTTTCTTTTTTTCCAATGATATTCCTCTGGCCTTTTCTCTTTTGTAATGTCTCTCAACCATCTCTTTCAACAGTCATTCTTCAAATCTCCCTCTTGCTCAGTCTCTCTCCTCCCTCATCATGAGTGGATACACCCCCTACTGCTGACTGCCTACAAGTTTGATGTGGGGCTCAGTCTGATCCACTTTCAGCAACGCCTTTCAGAAATTGCTTACTGCACCTTTAAGTCATAAAGAAAAGTTATTTACTTATATCATGCTGTTTTAAACCCATATATGACTTTGTTTTTTAGGTGAAACACACAAGGAGATCATTTGAAATCTGTTTTGTGTCTTTTACATGCACTATAATAAACAGGAACTGAAGCTTTCAGACCTTTGTGGATGCAAAAGCTCCATAAAAGTTTTCCGTATGACTTGTGCCCTATGCAGAACCTGATTTTGCCAATTTTAGAGTTTACACCAAGTTTAGGCGTACAATCAGGGTTTGTTGCTTCTACATCAGTGTTATCCATCTTTCATTTCCATCTAATTTTAGGGATGACTTATGAAGCATTAAACGGCATTTTGTTTAAAAGTGCATTTGAAATTAACCCAAACAAACACACACTCTAAAAAATAAACAGGTTAACGTTTTCCACTAGAATTTTTAACTTAAGCCAATTGGGAGAATTACATTAATTCAAAGCAATATTTTGAGTTAATCCAACATAATGTTTTAAGTAAGGTGAAGATGTTTTTTTTTTTTTTTTGCCATAATAAAAACACATTTCTAAGTGACATGAACTTAATAATTGTCAACATGAATGCAACTATTTAAGTTGGTCCAACATAATGTTTTAAATAAGGTGAAGACGCTTTTTGGACACAATAAAATTGCATTTCTAAGTAACATGATCTTACCAAGCACCGCTTGTCACCATGATGGTAACTCTCCAAAAAACCCATATTAACACATTAACTCTTCTAAATTAGCATAACAAAACCCTAATTACTGCTAAATCTCCCTTACCGTTAATCTTGTGCAAAAAACATTATATAACACTTAATTTTAGCATTTATATATATATTTATATAAGTAATGACTAAATGTCCCCTGAATTAGTTTTTAGAGTGCACCACTCCCTTCATTGCTCCTCCTCCAAAAATCATGAACATGCAGTTCAATAGTGAATGTCTCTTTATCATAGCAGAAGTGAAGCAAAATAATGCTTAAAGTGAAGAGATAAAGATAAAGAATGACAAGGCAGAGCAAAAGTTGAACATAGTACATGAGTATATATAAGCAAGAGTTTGATTTTAGTCACACTCAAAACCAATGTTACTCTCGTATGGAGCAGAAACAACACAACCTTGGTGTGCGTTTTCAGGCCTCCCATGTAGGTCTCTCCAGTGCTGGAAAGGGTTTCTTTAATATTAACGTGGTTCCTAAAGATCACAACCCTTCTTTTTCCAGTGATATTCCTCTGGCCTTTTCTCTTTTGTAAAGTCTCTTAGCCATCTCTCTTTCAACAGTCTTTCTTTTAATGTCCCTCTTGCTCACTCTCTCCTCCCCCATCATAAGTGGATACGCCCCCTACTCCTTTTGAGAAATCGCTTACTGCACCTTTAATGATAAAGAAATAGTTCTTTATTTATATCATGCTGTTTTAAACCCATTTGACTTTATTTCTTTGGTGAAACACAAAAAGAAGAAAATTTGAAGTCTGTTTTGTGTCATTTACACGACCTATAATAAACAGGAACTGAAGCTTTCAAACCTTTGTGGATGTAAAAGTTCCATAAAAGTTTTTCATATGACTTGTGCCCTATGCAGAACCTGATTTCGCCAACAACATGTTCCTGGATCAGCATCTTTGTTGATCCAGGAACAACATTCCATTCAACCAATCAGATACGAGGGACAATTTTACAGTTTATGCCAAGTTTAGGCTTACAATCAGGGTTTTTTGCTTCTAATCTGTGTTATTCACCCATCATTTCGCCATTAAATTTGAAGGATAACTTATGGGTAGCGTTAGGTTAGGTTTAGGGCTAGGGATATGGTTAGGACTAAATTTTTGGACAGGAATGTTGTTCCAGGATCAACAAAAGAAAGTGTGTATCTTCAGGATGTGTGTGCCCTATATTCCAAGTCTTCTGAAGACATTCAATAGTTTTCAAAAGTTTCATGAACAAAACAATATTTTAAGTCAAATCTTTAAGATGAATCAGTTGATCAAAGTTCACAAAACTGGTCAAAATGATGTTCATTGATCGAGTTCTTGAATTCAACTCACTGACTCGATGTTGTCAGAACAGTTAACAAGAAGATTCTTACTGAAAGAAGTTTGGAATATAGTGCACAAGTAGACTACTTTTATGCTACTTTAGTGTTGTTTTTGATACTTGAAAGCTTTCATACCTATTCATTGGAATTGCACTGAAAAATAAATCAGTGAAAAATCTTTAAAAAGATAATGCACTTAAAAATAAAAATTCTCTCATCATTTACTCACCTTCATTTAAAGTAATTAGATTTTATGGTGCATAAAAGCTGCATGCAATGATAATTAAAGTGATTAAAATGCACAAATTAGCTTCAAAGACAGAGCACTATTAGCCAAAATGGTTTTTATGTTTTTTACTGACTCCAATTTAGTGTTTGTAGGATAAACTATAATCTCTTAACACTAGCAAAAACTTCAGAGAACATATATATTCACATTATAGATCTACGCTATTAGCTATTTTATGCCGAGTCGAGCACTGGGCTGTTCTGAAAATAGAGCAATTAGTTTGAACAAGTGTGAGGAAGGACTGGAATAAAAGGTGTGAGCTTGAGCTTCAAGTGTTCATTAAGAGATAGAAGAGTGTGCTTTTGCCCTGCAGCTACAGGACAAGATCATGCACCGCCTCAGCATTCACCAGCATGCTTAGGGCAGGTGTATGTGTGTGTAGGGGGGTGTTGGGGGTCCAACAGAGAGCTTTTATTATTGCATTTGTGCATATGCTTATGCGTGGGTGTTTGGGTGCGAGTATCTCTTATGAGTGTATATGAGTGTGAGTAAGTAGTAGTTCTGGGCTTCTCAGCAGAAGTATCTTTGTGTGAAAGAATAAAACAAGAAAACAGGATGAAATACAGGGATGAAGCGTGATGTCCCCAGGTTTAACATGATCTAATATCACACAAGAGCTCACAGTCCTGCTGAAAACACCAGATTAGACCAGCATGAATGCTGATCCGGACTAGTTTATGGTTGATGTGTATCCTTGAACATCAAGATTTTAAATTCAAACTTTCATACAAATATTCAAAGCAATGTGTTATCTTCTGGTTCTGTAACTGTGTGCCAATTTTAATATTTATTTTTTTCTCTTTAATCTCCTTTTTGACTTCACTTATAGTGAAAGTAGTCCTGCTATTTGACAAATGATTTTTTAGTACAAATATGCCATGTAGTTTAACATGCGCTCATGCAAAATGCTTATGAAAAATGAGAAAAAGTCAGCTACAGTCTACAGCTACTGTCAGCTACAGTTATTCTGGTTAGTGCTGAGTTGGTGCACATCCAGAAAAATTGGTCTTTCTGGTGACGCTGTTTTGGCTTAACCCATATAGGGTCTTTGGGGTCTGCACAGACCCCCAAACAACGTTTGCTCAAATAAAAAAAATGTTCTCTTTGTCCAAATGACATGAAACTTTCTAGATCTACAGAGAGAAAAAAAAATAAAATAGGAGTGATATCTTGTTTTTATGTTAGTGTAAAAAAAAAGGGTCACACTCAGGGTCTTCGGGGTCTCCACAGACCCAAGGCAACAAAATGTAATTTTGTAACAAAATAATTGTTTTTTTAAAAAACAAATGTAATTTTACTCTGTTTAATAATGTTTTTACTTCATATTTATGCAGTTTTTGGAGGATTTATCATATCTTTTAAATTTATATAAATAAATAAATAAATACATATTTTTATATACAAAAACAGCTTATTATGGAAAATTAACTTTATAAAAGACCCACATTTCTAACTTTCATTCATGGGGATAACATGGATAATTTTACATGGTTTAGTGTAAGATTTTTGCCCATCTTTTGGAAAATGCAGTTTTAAAAGTAAAAAAAAAATATCACTTTTACCAGTAGATGGCTGCAGAGCTCCACTATTTTCTATGTGTTATTTGACTGACTGAAAGACATCTTTTCACAAGTATTTTTCAATTGGATTTATATCTAAATATTATGAAATCACAATTATGACAGTAAAAGACAATAGAAATTACTTTTTGTCAGAGTTTAGCATTTTTTTGTACTGAAAAAAAAAAAAAGTTTTTCAAAAATGTTGATTTTGAGGATGAATTTTTTCCAATTTCTAAGCGGGGTCTCATCATAATGTAACAATATTGAATTTTTTTTTTTTTTTTTTCATTACAAAAAATACTAAACTTTGACAAAAAGTAGCCTTTATTGTTATAATAGTGATTTCAGAATATTTAGATATGAATCCAACTGAAAAAAACGTCATTCAAATAGCACATAAATAGTGGAGCTCTGCAGCATTTACTGGTAAAAAATTATATATATATTTTTTTTACTTTTATAACTGCATTTTCCAAAAGATGGACAAAAATCTTACACTAAACCATGTCAAATTATCCATGTTATCCCCATGAATGAAATTTAGAAATGTGGGTCTTTTATAAAGTGAATTTTACATAAAAAGCTGTTTTGGTATAAAAACCTATTTAAAAAAATATTTTTTAATTTATTTATATAAATTACGACAAATCCCCCAAAAACTGCACAAACATGGAGTAAAAACATTAATAAACAGAGTAAAATTACATTTGTTTAATAAAAAAAAAAAAGTATTTTGTTACAAAATTGCATTTTGTTGCCTGGGGTCTGTGGAGACCCCGAAGACCCTGAGTGTACTTTCCAAACGAAGACCGCACAAGGGTTAAAGTCAAAATGATCTGGTCTAAAAAAAAAGGTAGTTAATAAGCTTCTCATTTTCACATGGGCCAATCTGAACACACATACTGTATGCATTTTGTGGGGGTACATATGCATTTAGGGTTAAGCTAGTCAAGAAGCCTGAAAGCATCCAAACAGAAAATATTTGCCTGTCTTTTCAACAGTTCAAGCAGTTCTTCACTGCAAAAATCCTATTTTTAACATGTTTTATTTTCTCATGAAAAAATCTATGAAACAAGATAAATGTGCCTGTGAAGCAAAATCACATATTAATGTTTGTATTCAGAGGATATATTTTAAGTATTTCTTGTCTTGTGCCGCTGGCAGTTTTTTTTTTTTTTTTTGCCTATGTTGTTTAAATTTACTGAGGTTTATTACACATATCTCTCAGTGGAAGAAGACAAAATACACTTATGTTTAAGATGCATTCTCTGAAAATGAATCTCAAAATCTTATGCACTTTTGTTTTACTGATAAATCCCCAAAGCTAATCAGACCGTTTCCGCTCACATAGCGTATATAATGCATCTTGGACCTAATGAAGTGGATATGGCCAACACATCAGCCAACACGATGACCTTTTAAAAGAGCTAAAGCTGGTGTCCACCACTTTTATTTTTCTTCATTTGCATTGTTTATATCGCAGATTAAAAGCACACACAAATCATCCTCACAATCTTCAATGAGAAAGAAAAGAACATTGTAAACATTTTACCATAGAAAATATGGTAGTAGCAACATTTTAGTTTTACAAACTGAACTTAAATATTCAGTTAAATATGAATAAATATTTAATTGCAGGGGTCATGACATGAACCTAAACAAAGAAATATGCGGAAAAGCAATTATTTTCAAACTTCATTCTCCCTCTGAATAAAGTGAAAATTATCCTTTTTTAATGGGCGGCTCCTTTAAGGCTTGTCAGTAAATGACAGCTATTATGATTGGCTAACATCATTGTAAAGGAAACTTGCTATTGCACTTGAGTAAGTATTTTGAAAACATCATCTGTATTATGAAATCAGCAGCTGCTGTCAGATTCAACACAGTTTCTTCATCTTTCAACAAAAGTTTTCTCACAAACGTTCTATTACTCTGTGCCTCGTTTTCATAATAAAATGCTCAGAACTAACATATAATCCTTCGACACGATCCGGGACGCCATTAACTCTTTCCCTGCCAGCGCCAGCATTTTTGATCAGTTTCACAAAATTTTCATGGCCCCCAGAAAATTATGTATGAATATCTGAACATGCAAAAAAAAAAAAAAAAAAAATCCTTTTCATTCTAGCTACATGCATTCTTTTTTATCAACATTTGAATGTGGGTAAGTTTCATAAAAAGAGCAACATTTTGAGCAAAAAGCTAAGAAAATGTCTGGATCAGATTCACAGTGATGATCAAAACATAGATGGAGTAGATTAAGTCCATCAACACCCCTAAAGCTTGCGCAGTCCTATAGCTCGCCTGGGTTGACATCTCATTCAGTAACATTAGGCAGTTTTGATTTATATTCTGTTTAATGATGACGATCGCGTTATTTCACATATGCATTTGCATATAAATGCTATCATCTGTATCTGTTTCTGCTTCTTCTTCAGCTGTGTTTTGATCGGGAGATTCAGTACTCTTTCAGAAGATGCGTAATAGCGCAGTAAAAACACAGAAAGCTGGAAAATTCTGTCAATGGCGGGGAAGCGCTGTCTCATAAATAACGAAAAATTATGTCAATGGCAGGGAAGCGCTGTCTCATAAATGATGGAAAATTCTGTCAATGGCGGGGAAAGCGTTCAAATACACCTTCCACTTGTTTCTGATGCTGGGGTCCTTCTGAAGTATGTACAGAGATGCAAACGAGCAGTTTAAATGCTTTGAAACACGTTAAAGCGAACGTTTAGACGCGAACGTTCTTTTCACTCTTCCATTTGTGCTGTTGTCGACAGACACAAGTGTGCAGAAACTGAACTCGCATCTGTTTACTGTATCCAGTATAGACAGCATCGGTGAATATAATGAGTTCTATTTGCTTTTGATGTGACGTGATGCAATGCAATGAAGACAAAGAAAGAAAGAAAGAAAGAAAGAAAGAAAGAAAGAAAGAAAGAAAGAAAGAAAGAAAGAAAGAAAGAAAGAAAGAAAGAAAGAAAGAGAAAGAAAGAAAAAGGAAGGGAAAACAAAAGTGGGGCGTGGGGGTCTAAAGATCCTGGGAGACATAGCTGCAGGGAAAGAGAGAGCGCAGACTAAAGGAAATGGAGAGGGAGTGAGGGAGACTTTGATGCAGCTGTGAAGGCATAATTTGATCTCCTATGCCACCAAAACTGAGACATGGGGCATGAAATATTTATTTGACCCAACAATCAGCAAAACCGGAGACGAACAAGAAATACAGGCAGACACTCGGTCTCTGAGAGGATGCCGCTGACTGTCAAAGAAATCTCTGCAATCTTTTTTTTTTTTTTTGCACCCATTTGTTTTTATTATTATGACTCATGACAAATTTGCAGAAGCTATGTTTTTCTGAAATTATATGTGTTTTGTATACTTTATGGAGGGCTTTTCCAGTCTTGTTAGAAAGATTAGAGTTTGCCTTAATTGGACGCAGTGATATTGAATAATTGAAGAGATATTTTACCTTGTGTGCATGTTTTGTGTGTGTATGTGTGTTCACCCACATACACTGTTCTCTGGGGTGTGTGTGTGTGTGTGTGTGTGTGTGCGTGCACTTGATCATTAATGATAGAATGTGTGTTTACACCCACTAAAGCCTTCCCTTGCCCTTAAAGATCTGAAGGTAATAACACCATCCATCTTTGTGTGTGTGTGTGTGTGTGTGTGTGTGTGTGTGTGTGTGTGTGTGTGTGTGTGTGTGTGTGTGTGTGTGTGTGTGTGTGTGTGTGTGTGTGTGTGTGTGTGTGTGTGTGTGTGTGTGTGTGTGTGTGTGTGAGAAAGTGAGAGAGAAACAAAAAGGGTTAGTAGACTGGCGACTCAGCATACCCCTCTCCAGGCATTCTATATCTGTTTTTTAAAAAAGAAATATCACCACGTTGGGCATAATAAAATATTCAATTCTACCGAGACCCCTAAAAATAAAGAATTTTATGTATGGGACTTGAATAAAGAAATACAATTTGCAGACACATATTACCAAAAATATACTGTAAATGCTAAAAAAAAATCAACATTACACATCCACTTTACTCTTAAATGCATTTTTTTCTTTTTTTGTAACAAGATGATGGGACACATTTTATAAAGTTGAAAGTGGTTAATTTAGAGATTGTTTTTTCTTCTACTGAGAAATCTGTTCAGTGAGCATCACTGAACATGACAGCTGTGTCTCTAAATTATTCATGAGAAGGAGTAGCATAATTCTTGTAAATATAATAATGCCAGAATTAAAAAGAGAAAAAAAAGAAAGAAAGAAAAAGGGTGTGAATTGGAAGATATAAACTTGCAGTTTTGGCTTTTTTTCCTCACAGTTGTGAAATAAAAAAGTTGCAATTGCTTTATTCGTTTTATTCACAAGCTTTGTGAATGTGTGTTTGCATAGTACAAAATTTTGAAGTAATCTTCGCTCACAAATTGACAGAGCTCTCCATAAATTAAACATATCTCTAAAATATTTGTGTTCAACACACGTTAATTTTTCAAAAGAGCTTTGAGAATTATGAATAGGTGGACTGGGATTTATTTGAAACAAGTCTACTGTTACTATAGTCTCAGCATCACAAAAGCCCTCCATCCTCACTGTGCGTGTTAACAAGTCCACCCACTTACATTTGTGAATCAAAAATAACAGCCTGAAAATGTATGCCAAATGCAAAAAGTGCATCCACATTTCTTTTTTTTTTTTCTTTTTTTTTTGATGCAAAGGACAACTTTAATTTGCTAGGCCCACATTAAATTGAAGATACAAAATTTCCTGTGAGCATTTATGGGCTGAATTGTAACTTAACAAAACAGCATATGGGTGAGTGATGATTGTGGTGACTTTTGGACTTCAAAAAAACAACAAAAAAACTTTACAATAAGGTTTCTCTTGTTATTATTAGCGCACCACATTAATTAGAATAAATGAACAATATGTTTGCAGCTTTTATTAATCGTAGTTAATGTTTATCTCAACATTTGCTAATACATTTTTTTTAAGATAAAAAGTTGTTAACATCTGTTAACATTAAGTCTATCAATGACAACTCTCAGAAATTTTTTTAGCATGGATATGACAATGTTAATGTATTTGGTCTTGGCAGAATAGATCTGCTATGCTGCGGCTGCTGATATTTCTGTTGCTGTTGATTATTGCTGTTTTTGAAAATTAATGCTGCTGCTGCAGAGCAAGTATGCAGAACCTGATTTCACCAAGTACAACATGTTCCTGGATCAACATCTTTGTTGATCCTGGAACAACATTCCAATCAACCAATCGGATCTGAAGGACAAGTATACAGTTGTAAAGTTTAGGCTTACAATCAGGGTTTGATGCTTCTACATCTGTGTTATTCACCTATCATTTCTCTCTAATTTTGTAGGGATAACTTATGGCTAAGGTTAGGTTTAGGGGTAGGGACCAAAAGGTGGTTAGGACTAAATTTTCAGTCAAGAATGTTCGATAAAATATGTTGTGAAAACTAGTGTTTGTGTGACAGACACTAGTGCACACAGACAGCGCGTGGCTCCATTGAGTTCTCTTTTGCGCTTGAATGGACAATATCACACAGAATTATGCCAAAATGTCCGCTTTGTTGAGTATCCTCGTAAGCACACTTAAATGAGTTAAATCAAGTCTTAAATGTAAAGAAGTTGTGAGAAAATATGATGCATGTCAGATCCCAAGTAGGGCTCGCTGCAGCCTGCACTGGACATCCCCACTAAACCACTTCACTAAAAATCCCACACTGCAGTTAATTTCATTGGTTACAGTGAAGGGTAGGTTTATGGATCAGTGTTGGGTGTAGGCAATCAATACTGTGATTGACATGACCAATAAAATCTAAAGAAAAGGCTGCAAGGTGGCACAGGCCTGGCTTCTGACACTTGGATGTTTTGGATAAAATTATTACAATATACACATATATTAAAATCTTTAAAGGTGACCTATTATGCCTCTTTTTACAAGATGTAATATAAGTCTCCAGAATATGTCTGTGAAGTTTCAGCTCAAAGTACCCCATGGATTTTTTATTATACCATGTTTTAACTGCCTATTTTGGGGTGGGAGAAAAAATGTGCTTATTTGGTGTGTGTACCTTTAAATGCAAATGAGCTCATGCTCATTCGCCCCCCAAGCTTGCAATTCCAATATACTGAGGCATAAACAAAACAGGAGAAGCTCACACAGCAAATATAACTCTCAAAATGGATCATTACAAACTGTTTGTGATGCAGCATCAGATCACGTAGGTATGTATTTTGTGGATGTTTTGCTAACATTCGATTCTGAATGAGTTTGAAAGTGTGCTGCAAGGCTAACACGGCTAAAGCTACACACAGTTGGGAGAGACTCATTAAGAATGAAGATGCGTTTTTGAATTATACAGACTGCAAGCGTTTTCAAGTTAAAAATAAAAATAACGACATGGCTCTCGTCTCTACAGTAAGAAACAATGGTAACTTAAGCCACATTTAACAGTACATTAGCAACGTGCTAACGAAACACATTTATATTGACAATTTGCAAATATCATGAAATACATGTGAAACTGGATAATGAATAGTTGGTACAGATCCATTTTTGAAAATCAACTTCTCTGCAAATCCTGTGTTTTACTGACCCTCATGTGCAAAGCAGTCTGGTGTAAAGCCGTTAACAGATCAGTGATAATGTTTACATATATTATAGCTGAGACATATCATGAGCTCAGGGATGGTTGTTCTTGAGTGCTGTCATCCTGCAGAGTTTTGCTCCGACCCAACTCACCTACCTACATGTAGCTTTAGTAATCCTCAGTTGTCGCTTGTAAAAACAAAATGGCGGTGCCATGGGTGGAAACAAAGACTATTGATATACAGTAGAAAGACTGTTCACTCCTATTACTTTTGAATGGAAGAATCTGCAATGCGCAATATGGCAGAAAGCGTCCCGCCTTCTAAGCAAAAGAGCCAATCGCTGATTGTTAAAGCCATTGCATCACGTAAATAGCTGCCTGGAGGCGTTGCAAATATGGCAGCTCAGTGAACAGACTTTCCTTGAATGGGACTTTGGTGGAAACATACAGATTAAGGGGCGGTAATATTATAATAAGGTCCCCTTCCTATGTCACAAGGGGAGCAAAATCTGAATGGCTCATTTTTTTCACTTGCTTGCAGAGAAAGGCTTACTAAAACAAAGTTACTGGGTTATCCTTTTCCATGTTTTCTGGGTTGGTGAGGACCCGATTATAGCACTTAAACATGAAAAATGTCAGACTTTCATGAAATGTCCCATTTAATGTTAGGTTTGATTAATTGTGATTAATTACAGAACAAAATGTGTGATTAATTTATATTTTTTAATCAATTGGCAACACTTGTTGAATAATATTCATTTAAACTTTGTCTGTTTTTGAGGTGCACGATGCCTCCTGTCATTTAAAGGTCGTTTAGATACTTTTGATTGGTTCTCACCACGTCTGCCAATTACATCAATCCACATTTCTGCTCAAAGCTTTAGGCTACAACCTGTCTAAGAGGTGCCACAATGGCAAGTGATAAAAAAATGTGTTCCAGGACTGGAAATTTAAAAATAATTTCATCAAGAAATCAGAAAAGGTTGCAAATACAATAGTTCAGTGCAAAATATGTTTGCCAACTATTAAAATGCTATCCACTATAGTTCTTGTTATGATTTTAAATCTATATTTAACCTCAGAAGAATCTCAAAGTAAAAAGAGGTGCCAAAGTCAAATTTTGTGGTGGCTGTGCTTTAAAATTAAATTATTATAATCTTAATTCACTGATGAAGGATTTTGTAGTAGTAGTAGTTAATACTACTGTAGTAGTTAAACCCTGCCTGGTTTAAATGTTTGAAAATGATTAACAGTTGAAAACATTCATTAGAAATTTTAAAAAGTAATCAAATGTAATCAGTTACATTACTTTAATAATTGAAATAGTTATGCTACTATTTAATTTTAAATAGGGTAACTTGTAGGGCCCTATTTTAACAATCTAAAAGCGCACGGCGCAAGTGCACTTAGGGCGTGTCCGAATCCACTAGTTTAATGACAGGAAAAATGGTCGGCGCACCTGTGTAATGGATGTGTTTTGGGCATAACGTGCAGTAAACCAATCAGAGTCTCATCTCCTATTCCCTTGAAAAGCCAGTTTGGGCTCGCACAATGGTGGATTCACTATTTACATGGCGGAATTTGCAAGCAGAAAAACTGAATGCTTCTCTAGCAAGGAAATGGATATGCTCATGCACAAGGTTAAAGCGTGCGAGCAGACCCTCTACGGGACAAACCGGATTCCACCAAAGCATTTTTATCTTTATGCACACAATAATAATGTTTACATTGTAATTCTTTTATTTTTAATATTTGGCATGTTTGTGTGCTGCTGCACGTCCCTGTGTGTTTAATAAGCAGAGTGTACGCACTTTGTGCACCCGCCTATAGACGCATATTACTAACGCACTCTATAAATAACAAAACAAATATTGCACCAATACATTTAGACCAGGTTTCAGTTGGACAATAGCGCATTCTATTTCAGTTGCCTCAAAAGCACCTTGTTTTCAGACCAGTACGCCCATGGGCACAAATGCAATTTGCTATTTAAAAAAACGTGGCACAGGACATGAAAATGATAACTGCGTCAGGCTGAAAAACAAAAGCAAAAGCAAAAAACACTTGCATCGCACCTGGTGCCGCATATGATAGGGCCCATAATCTGTAACCCATTACATTTCCAAAGTAACCTTCCCAACACTATTAATGCATTAACTAATGTTAGCAAATTAGACCTTATTGTAAAGTGTTACCATTTGTTTTTTGTTTTGTTTTGTTTTGTTTTGTTTTGTTTTGTTTTGTTTTTTTCACATATTTTGGCCTTTCTAATAAAAAAGAAACTTTTTAATCAGATCAGATTAAATTAAACTTTTTCATATTTATGACTCAAAAATCATGCCAAAGTTGGGTATGCTTAAATGTATTCAAGGAAAGCATTTTACTATGTGCAGCTTTTACATTCTCTGTAGAAAAGGGTATACAAGTTTGTTTGTTTGTTTGTTTGTTTTTAAATACATGAAACCATCATGAATGTGTGTCAGGGGTGGCTAACATTGGTCCTGGAGAGCACACCTGAACAAGCTAATCAAGGTCTGAAGAGTTGCTAGAAAGCTATAGGCAGGTGAGTTTGTATCAGGGTTGGAGCTAAACTCTCACTTGAAGACTTGAAACATGTCTTAAAATAGATTTTACAAAGATTTCTTATCTTTTATCATCTCAACCTTTAATTATCTCAGGCATCCTTATTTATCATTGCCTGGTGCATATATTTTAATTTTGTGATACACAATTGTGAACTGCATTTTTGAGAAGTTTTCATACTGTTTTGATTCAGTTATAAATTACATTTAAAATAAATAAAATGATTTAATTTTGAGTACTTATGAATATCCCATAGTTTACAACATTTGTGCCACATAAAGAAATAACATCTTCAATGAGGATTATGGAATTGTGTCTTATTTCACTGTATGTCTTATTGTGCATCTTGGTAGATCAGAGTACCGTTGCACTGATTTTAAGTCGGAGCACGACTGGCAGCCTCTTTTAACTTCGGATTTCCTGAACTGCATCTACAGCTTGTCTTGCAGATTTACATGCTCCATCTGTACCAAGCATTACAAGCATCCATACTCATGCTCTCCTTTTATACAGATCATCTGGGCACTTCTTCTTTTCTGTATTAAGCAGGTAGAAATATTATAACGTCACTGTTGCAGACAACCGCCCCTGTGTTGATGCCTTGTTTAGCACCTTGGGTGATAAAATATTGTTGACACTTTTCTTTTAAAGTATGAATACAGCAGAGAGCTCTAACACTGAATGCTTTGTATAAATTTACAGCAGTCTTTCAGTGTATTAATATACTTTTATAGATCTGATGATTGTGTTATGTTTACATAACAGTTTGTGACATTAAAATTGAATTTTAAAAATAACCTTGTACAATGCCTTCTTATAACAACACAAATTTTAAATGGATAAAGTCTGATGTGAAGCAGTTTTATGCTACCTAGTTTTAAGTTCTGGGGAAAAAAGAAAGAAATCACAATTATGATATAATGTGCATTTAAGTGTTTTTTCTGAAGGAAACTGGAAACTTTTTTGCTATTATCATTTAAGCACTGATGCAGCCAAATGAAGAGCAAAAGACTTGGATTTGTTGCATAATTGATGTTTATTAAAGAGGTAGTTCACCCAAAAATGAAAATTCTGTTATCATTTAATCACACGCAAGTTGTTCCAAACCTGTATGAATTTCTTTCTTCTGCTGAACACAAATGAAGTCAGTAACCAAACAGTTGATTGGGCCTCATTGACTTATATATACAGGCCATATAACCATATAACCAATATTACGATGGAAGTCAAGAAAGAAATTCATACAGATTTGGAACAACTTGAGGGTGATTAAATAATGACAGAACTTTCATTTTTGATGAACTATCCCTTTAATGTATTTTCTCATTCTTGTGCTGCACTGAGAATTGGAGATGTGTTCATGTAAAGGCCTACATGTCTTAAAGGAACTTTCTGGGTTATTTTCATCTTAAAGGGACTGCTCATCCAAAAATGACAATTCTATCATCATTTACTCATTCTCACATTGTTCCAAACCCGTATGAATTTCTTTCTTGTGCTGAACACAAAAGGAGATGTTAGGCAGAATGACAACCCCAGTCACCACTTACTTTCATTGTATTGAAAACAGACACAATCAAAGTGAATGGTGACTGAGGCTGTCAGTCCTCAACATTATGCCAGAGATCTCCTTTTGGTTTACACGTTAAAAGGAAAGTATGTCATGCCGTTTCGGAACGACATGAGAGTGAGTACAGTAAATGATGACAGTACTTTCATTTTCGGGTGAACTATTTCTTTAATGTCTTCCTTTTCAAGGCTGTTGCCTCATAAACCTACTAAATCAGTTGTATTTTCTAGCACACATCATCAATATTCTTCATTAGCTAACTAAATTGTAGCTAATCAATTTCACAATTACACTTTAATTCTGACCATTAACCATTAGCTTTCGTCTTGAACCTTCAATTGATAAACCCACAATCTGCAAATTCGAGGATCAATAAAAATTCTTGGTTTTCCCCCAGTAATTGTGACATTGCTTGCACCTAGTAAACACGCATACCAATATGAAGGCAGCATTTCTAGCATATTTCAACTAACCTGAGTATAGGCTCCTGGTGAGGTGTTACTGCAAGGAAGTGTTGCTGAGTGTGGCTCTTATACCTCATTTAATCATCATCATCATCACCATTGTTATTGTCACACTGAATCTATCTATCTTAAAAGCATTCTCACTAAGCACAGATTGGTTTTTAAGTGTATAAAAAGACATCACCTGTTACGTTCTGTTTATGTTTACTTATTAGCTTAGCGGATTGTCTACGTAAAATCTGCAGTGCTGAAAAAAAAGCATCATTATCATTTTCAAAAGCCTTCCTATATGGCTGAATGAAGCTTTTTTTATAGACTGGGGAACCAGTAATGCATTTTCTCTCTCATAAACACAAAAATAGATGCACACACATACAAATGTGTAATTACAGTATCTTGCAAATATTCTGGGTTAACCTATATGTTATGTTGTGGGTCAAGTTGTTATAAATACTGGAAATACTTTTTTTTTTCTCTCGATTAGTTTCACTGGGAATTTATTTATTTATTTATTGTTTGTTTGTGTTAGAACTATTAATGTTAAAGGTTTTCTGTTTTATTGAATAATTCACTCAAACTGAAAATTCTTTCATCATATACTCACTCTTCAGATTGTTTAAAATTTCGTACCATAACTTTGTGTGACAAAGAGACTGAAAATCATGATCCACAAAACAGGAAACACATTTACAGTAACACATTGCAGGCAGTGCAAGCCTAGTTTAAAGTTTAAAGGCAGACATATGAAGGTTGTATTTTCTGTTAAATACTATTAATTTTTTAGTACAGAAAACTTTACTTTCCTACTTAGAGGAGCTTGCATTACAAATGTAATTCCTAAGATAATAAACTAAAATAATTGTATTTCATGAGCTGGTTGTGATATGAGCTGAAATAGTTTTTTCAGAGAATTTTGCACATTCAGGGTTTATACGTAAATCACAGCAGTCTCTAACATATGTAAAGTGTTATGATTATACTGTACTTTCAAAAAGTTATTTGCATATTTGAAATGTGTCTTTGCAGTGTGGCTTGGCTATACTTTTAAGTGCATTTACTGTAAATGAGGTACAATTGAAAATTATTGTCTGTGGTAAACGACAGCATGGCACAAAGGCCCTGAAAATATTCTTTTGAAGTTATGCTGTGGGCCATGGCTATGGGTGAACAGTGCCCATCCAAAAGAAAAATAACTATTTTAGCTTACATTAACTTATACATTTATTAATGGTATTTTGAAAGTGTAGAAAGTAAATAATGCGTGTAGTACAGTAAAGAGTACACAGAAGAGGTGCTGTCAGGAACCTGCAACCCTGCATAATAATGTTATAACGTTAAGTTTTGCATACCTATTTTTGTTAAACGAAAACACAACCTGTTAACTGTCAGTGTCCCAGTGATAGGACACTTTGCACACTTTATTTTTTGCCCTTTACCCCATCACATATTCTAGTAATCAATAGGTATCAATCAATAGGTTTAGTAATCATTAGGTATCATTATAAAGCTTTAACACTCAAAATTCATCCTGTACAAATACATCCCGTTTTGAAATTGCTTAACCATAGAAACTGCACTTTAAATCCATTTAACAGCCTCAATTTTTGTGATATCAACTTCAAATTTGGAACGTTGGTTGATATTTGGACATATGGCATTTGTTTAGACCTATAGCTTTGATTTTCTAGTCCAAATTATCTTGTAAAATATATCTAGTTCAGTCATGAAGCTCTAGAGGGTGCATGATAGGTCCTTTACATGCAGTCTACAAGCAATCACATCATTACCACATGGTACAAGCTGATTGGCCTCTGCTGATCCTGCAGCCAATGAGATTGCTTACTCAAAATTTAAAAAGTCTAGTTCATTGTTTGCTGTAAGCTAGTCCTGCAGTGCGCTATCAGAGTTCCTCTGAAACCCTCCACCTCCCCCAGCTCCACCTGCCTAGATCTGCTATGGGATTTATGCATGTCTATTTTTGCAGCAACATCATATCTTACATGCTCACAGCAGCGTGTCTGTGTATAATAATACGCAGTATTGTATAATAATAATGAGCCGGCATTCGGACGTAAACAAGGAAGCTCTGCAATGTGATCACTACGTATGACAATGGTTCAAATTGTTGAATAAAGTTGTTATTTTTATTTTGTTTGCGCACAAAAATTCTCTTCACTTTGTAACATAAGGTTGAACCACTGCAGTCACGTCGACTGTTTTAACCAATTTTTTTTCAACTACCTTTCTGTGTGTCAAAAGGTGCAATGATGTTGCTGCCTATGTGTGGATCAGATACCCTCCGATTTCATCAAAAATATCTTAATTTGTGTTCCAAAGATGAATGAAGGTCTTACGGGTTTGGAATGACATGAGGGTGAGTAATAAATTACATTATTTTCATTTTTGGGTGAACTAACCCTTTAAGCCCGATTTGCACTCCTGAGCAATCAGAGCACACAGGGCTTCTTGCAAACAAATTTTTGTCCAAAACATCCTTTATTGTGTGGTGTCATTACAATTATTTAACTGCTCCCGATCGAGACGGAGCATCCCTGATCTCAAATCAAACATGTTTGATATTTACGACTCTTGATTGGGCTGCGTCTGACTTGATACCCGCAATAGCCAATGAGAGTAAGCAATCGTCACCTACCGGATGTTGTTTGCTTCTTTAGCTGAAACTTGGCAGCCACAAACATGCCACGAAAATGGAGTATTGAAACAGAAGATCACCAATATTTTTTTTTTCTATTTTGTTTTTAACTGTATAGCAGAACACGTGGCAGGGGAGCCAGCTGACAACGTAGATTGTCCCCCATTTGTTTTTCTCTTTAAAGCAGAACTAAGTAACTTTTTTTACCTTCATAAATAGTTTTCTAAGTCCTTACGATGGTTAATGTACGATGAATACAGCACTTGCAAGTTGAGCTGCATCGACCCAACACAATCTCGCCTCACGTTCATGCGAGAGTGACAAAATGCTTTACGGTAATTCAAAAACAATGTATATAGTATGACTTATAAGAATATTTCGAAAAGTACCCACCTCCATTGAGTGTACTGTATTTGCAAATTACCCACCTCCTCTTTCTTGTACTGTATTTGCAAAACTACTGTGCTGGTGAGTGTTGTAGTCATTGTAGTCCAGAGCTGCGCTTGGAGTATTTACGACAGTGTGATTCACTGAAGGAACCTGTAGGGGGAGCTTCGTAAATCTTACTGAGTTCCGCTTTAAGTCATGTTTGGTGAGATCTCGTCTCACTGTAAAATCGTTCCTGCAATCAACAGGTGTGTGGTGTCCCAGTCCAGTCGAGTCATCTAGTATGTGCGTTCAGAGGATTATAATGCTAAAAATCAGTTGAAACTGTCATTATGTCTGTGATCTCCCACAGTTTTAAAATCAGTTAAGATTTGAAAACCGTCCAGTGTGTCCCAGGCCTTAGCAGATCTTGTTCACCAAGACCAAATGCATTAACATTGCCATATTCAATAACAAGCTAAAACTTTTGCAAGAATTGTCATGATTTAAATATATTTTGTGTAAAAAAAGTTTTATTTGCCAGCCTTACAGTAAACTTAAACTTCTATAACTTCTTTACGCTTCCATTGTTTGAAGTACTTCAGTTCTGCAATAATCTGCTGAGTGTCTGTATTAATTTCAGATCAATGTTAAAAAAGGGGGGTGACAGTTAACAGGTTGTACCTGGAAAAAAATTTATTTGAATTTTATTTCTTCTCATACACTTAGTATTCAAGACTTTAGTATTCAAATGACCATCCCAAGTTGTCATCCTAGAAACACCACTGTTTTAAAAAGAATTATTTTAGTTACTGAAATAAGTTGATTGTGATGGGACTGAATTAGTCCTAAAGCTATTCATTACATTTAAGAGCACTACAGGACTCGAACATCTCAAGTTTTATTTCCACTATAACATCATGTAATTGCACTTCTTTGTATTTTCATAAGCCCCCTGCTTGCTTTTGCACTTTGAGAACCCCCAGTCAGTTTTTCTCCTGTTTCTTTATGTTAAAGGTGGTTAGAAAGCATTTTAATTTTTTTCTTTTATTTGGTATTAGGCTTTCAAACAAGAAGTTAGGCTCCTTCATCAGAGATTTTGCTATAATTTCTATCAGTTGTATTGCTTAATATGATCTGTCTTTCTTCTCCCACAGGGTTTCTCAATTCAGTCTGCATTTCCATTGTATAAAAGTGAGTAAATTGTATGTTCTGATGCTTTAATTTTGAAATGTAACTATGGAAACCACTTTAACTAAAAGTAAGAGAGCTAAAATTGTGCTCCTCCCCAGTTGTTTACACATTGGATAAAAGTAAAGAGTAGAATCCCTATAGGTTTTATTTATAGATGATTTTTTTTTTTTTTTTTGACTCAGATGGTGTCTTTTGTGTTTATGTGACATTCCCATTAGAAAAGAGGCATTACATCCATGGTTACCTTGGTAAAATAAGGACTAAGACAGAATCAGCCACATAATGTATGGATACGCTCACTGACAGATTGCATGTTGAAGAGACTGTAAATAAACTAGCAACTGACAGTATAGAGGAAGTAGTGAAAATGCCTCATAAACTATCCTGGTCTCATTGTTATTATTAAGTTATTAATATGTAACATTTACAGGTACAAAACTTACATTTTTGTACCTTTGGATAGATGCTGAAACATACAATATGGATGAATAGACAACATTTAAACTTAAACATTGCCCTTTTACCATTATAGATGCATTTTTAGATCCTGCAACCCTACCAAAAAAAGTAAAATAAAAAAAAAACATTTTATAGAGGATATAAAAAGAATATAATATATAAATGTGTATGAAAATGTGTATGTGTATGATTTCTCATGACAGTGGCAATTTTTGAATTTATAGAACTTATGCAGCAGAGAAACAAGTGTGCAGACATTTTTGTAGATATTGACTGTACATCAGTTATTGTGGTGCATTATGGGATTGAATGTGTGCACTCGATAAAGTTCACTATGGTTTCCGACACGACTACAAACGGCTGTCACTTTGTGTGCTATTTAAGGGTATGGTGGTAATTTCAGACACAGCCATCAATATGTATTTTATGGTTCTATTATCAAGTCACAGCATATGACTATACTTAAGAAAAGGCGTTTTGTGTTCCACGGAAGAAAATAAAAGAAATGATAAATAATGGTTAAACGATTGCACAAATGCTTTTCATTTTAAGGTTTTAAAGTGTAGTTTTATTTAACATTGAGCAATCCACGAGTTTACATCAAAAGTCACAGAACAGAGCGAATGTTATCATTGAGTAAATGAATTTAATGAATGTGACTGAAAACATGTCATTGATATGAAAAAATGAATACGATAGAATCAAGATATTAATGCCATGATTTTAATATGCATTAATAAGGATTTGTACACATTTGTACTGTAAAGTTGTTCATATTTAAATAATTTATGTTTTAGTGCTGTCAACATGTCAATTGTACATTTCAGTATGGAAACTTAAGTAAATGTAATACATGAGCATCAGCAACATATTCTTGATTAATTGGCTTTAAAGGGTTAGTTCACCCAAAAATGAAAATTCTGTCATTTATTACTTACCCTCATGCTGTTCCACACCCGTAAGACCTTCGTTAATCTTCGGAACACAAATTAAGATATTTTAGTTGAAATCCAATGGCTCTGTGAGGCCTGCTATGACATTTCCTCTCTCAAGATCCATAAAGGTACTAAAAACATATTTAAATCGATTCATGTGAGTACAGTGGTTCAATATTAATATTATAAAGCGACGAGAATATTTTTGGTGCACCAAAAAAACAAAATAACGTATTATTTAGTGATGGCCGATTTCAAAACACTGCTTCAGGAAGCTTTGGAGCATTAGGAAGCAGCGTATTGAATCATGATTCGGATCATGTGTCAAACTGCCAAACTGCTCAAAAATCACGTGACTTTGGCGCTCCGAACGGCTGATTCGTCATGCTGATTCATTATGCTCCGATGCTTCCTGAAGCATTGTTTTGAAATTAGCCATCACTATATAAGTCGTTATTTTATTTTTTATTTTTTTGGCGCACCAAAAATATTCTTGCCGCTTTATAATATTAATATTGAACCACTGTACTAACATGAACCAATTTAAATATGTTTTTAGCACCTTTATGGATCTTGAGAGAGGAAATGTCATTGCTGGCTATGGAGGCCTCACAGAGCCATTGGATTTCAACTAAAATATCTTAGTTTGTGTTCTGAAGATGCGTGTGGAAAGACATGAGGGTAAGTAATAAATGACATAATTTTTATTTTTTTGAGTGAACTAACCCTTTAAGAAAACTCATGTGAGGAGGTAGTAAAAAAGTGCAACACTGAGGAATATAATGAAATTCCATGCAAACATTATTTTTACAATGCTGAAAACAAACATATCATCATAAAAACAAAGTACAAAAGCACAGTGAACTAATTGGTGCTCCCAATACATAGGCAATTCCCCCGGCTCATTTTACATGTTTAAAATTCATGTCCTCACTCCACGCATCAGTTAGAAAATGCAAGATTGCACAGTGGTGGGAGTTTGAGTCACGCACCTGAGAGAACGCATTTTTGATGGCCACAGCATTAGTGGAGTAATAATGCAAATTACATATGCTACTAGCAATTTGTAACTCATAACTAAACCCCAGACCACCACCCCACAAAAATCACTACTTGTCAGAAAAGAATATATTTATCTACCGTCCTGCTGTACCTTTCTTCCTTTTAGGGTGATGCTTTTGACTACTTCTTGGATGATGAAGAAATAGATAAAGAATGCACTATATTTTATTTATACCCAGGATAAATATTAGATTACTTATTCTTGTCAGAGAAAAAAAAACAAAAAAACAATATATATATATATATATATATATATATATATATATATATATATATATATATATATATATATATATATATATATATAGCTACCTTCCTGCTGTACCTTTCTTTCTTTTAGGGTGATGCTTTTGACTACTTGGATGATGAAGATAAAGAATGCACTATTTATTTCTTTAAGATACATTCAAAAACATATATTATCGCTGTATATTTTGGAGACATGTTTTGTGCTGTCTTTTCTCACATGCTTTAAATAGAGTAGATGTATGCAGTCTCATAGCCACTGGTGCTATTCGAGTCTGTTCTTTAGATGATAAAGTTTCACCGGTGGTTTGTATGCTAACTAGATTCACGCGTTGACGTGATGGGATAAAGATGGAGGGTGCTCACGGGACACGAACGCTGAATCCACTCCCCCGCCCACTTCGACTGGGCGATTGATTGCAGAAGCGAAATCAAAACGCGCGCGGTGGAACAACAGAGGGCGCGAGACGCAGAGCATAGGCTATATCACGCACGTGTGGTGACGCCGGTGGAATGTTAACCAGCCCCGGTGCAGCAGCATCAGGAGAGCCGTGCCGAGGTCTGATGGCTCGCAACCTCCTCTGCTATGACCAAACGAACTGAGATTGACCAGGGAAACCATCCTGCGTTAATCTCACATCACCCCAACCCACGAATTAAACGTATGCTTGAGATTAAAGACACGGGATGGAGAGTATAGACGGAGAAGGGCTGCTCCTTTTGTTGTGTGACTGTAGTATTACGTTCAGTCAGTGCTGCATTGCGCTCGCGCATCCGCGTGGCTACGGGGCAGCCCGTGCTGGGACCGGAGAGAGTGTGTGCGATACATGCTCATTGTTCACAGGATGAGCGAAAAGCAGTGCCGCATTCAGACAATGAAAACACTTCTTCGTGATTCAGAGGCATAACTACAAAACCAATAAGATAATAACAATAATATAGATAGACTAATAGTAACTTAAGCTATTTAAGTGGTCCATTATGGCAAAAAGAAAAACGTCTAGATCTATCTATCTATCTATCTATCTATCTATCTATCTATCTATCTATCTATCTATCTATCTATCTATCTATCTATCTATCTATCTATCTATCTATCTATCTATCTAATCTTGCACACTGCACTTACAATATAGTGAACAATATTACACTTTGAAGTTTTTATTTCATAGTTGAATCTCCTATTTAAAGAATTATTTGGTGGCCAAATACCTTCACCAATAACCTTAAAACCTTTATATCATCATTGTGTTCAACTTGATCATAGCAGTAATGAAAGAAGGATCAAACCTGAACACACTGACTGTAAACAACCAAATATCCAAAGCATTTCTTCATATGTTCTTGTGAAGGCCATGTGCCTATAGATTAGAAATGCCAGGTCCATTGTAAAAAAGACCCCAGTGACCCCCAGACATTCTGTCTGTTTCCTATAAAACAGCTTCTAACCACAGGCTATAAGATTGTTAAACACAACAGCATGTCTCTCTGGAATTGCACTAGCATACTTGTATACAAAACAGCTTTAAACGGATGGTTGCTTTATTTATTTATTTGTTTGTTTGTTTGTTTGTTTGTTTGTTTGTATTTACACACATACACCTCTTTAAATACTATATTTTAATGCTATAGATTTTTTTGAATTTATTACAACCTTCTTTTACTTTTCTCTATTAATTTTACTGTATTTTCTTCATATTAATTATTCAAATGTAAACTATTTATTTCAATTGGTTTTTGTATAAAAATACATTTCATTGTCAATAAGTACTGCCTTTTGCTGTGTTGATAAACATTTAAAAAATGAAACGGACACATACTAGATGTTTAATTTTAAATGTCCGTTCATATTAAGGACAGTGTTCTGGAAATTATTTTGATTTAATTAGTTTTTCTGTTTTTACACAAGTGCTTAATTGGACTTGCCTAGTTGTATCAGTGTATTTTTCGCTTCTGAGGTATTTTGTTTTGTGGTCGTATATGCAAACACACCCCCTGTATTTGCGCGTTTAGACTGGTTAAAAGGAACGCGCGAGCTCCTTCGAGACACTCTCGGTCTCCCGTTTCATCTGAACGGTCGAGTTACGTAGCGAGGGAAGTGTTGCAGTGAACGGAGGGGGAAGAGAGAGGGAGAGGTTGAGAGAGAGAGGGAGAGACTGCAGCATCATTTGAGGGACGTTCACATGCAGTGCAGTAGAACGTGCAGGTGAGGGGAGGAGGAGAATGCGGGACTTTTTCCTCAAACACTTCACACACATCCACTACGGACTCCGGAGGAATTACTAAAGGCTTTTGTTGCTACTTCTCTATCCTGCTCTCCACCTTTCCATAAGTGGCTAATTTACGTGCTCTGAAAAGTCGAAGTGAAAAGCTTTTCTCTTTGTCAAGTTCACCGTAAAGGAATCTATAAGAGCTTGGCACGCGCGCGTAAGACTGCGGGGAAAGATTTCCAATTTCCCTCTCGCTGTGTTTAAGGTAAGAGAATATATAATATCGGGGAAAGACTTTAAAAAGCACTTTGGCTTATTCCCAGCCAGTGGCGAAAGCTCTGGGATGCGAATGTGAGAGCTGAATTCACAGACAGATCTCTTTTGTGTTCTACTGCATTGCAGTTTAAAACAGTGAAAGCGCGAGAGGAGCCCGCGCTCCGCAGCATCTCAATGAGCCGGACAAAGTCATTTAAACTGCTCAAATTTGACTCTCGTCTACTCCTAAAAGGCACAAAGGACCATTCTTGTCCGTAAAAGAGCTGTAAAGACTTATCGCCAATGCCGAGCTCTTCACAAAGTGGATGTTTTATTTTACCGTGTTGAAAACGTGACTGGGGAACTAAAAGACTGACGGAGAAAATAAGATTTTGCCAAAGGAAGCGTTTATAGAAATTATACGGTGGCGAGTCTGTCTTGGACCGGAGGAAGCTGCAGATAGAGAGTGAAAGAGAGAGAGAAAGAGAGAGAGAGAGTCATGGGGAGCAGGAGCGTTGGCGCAGTGCACTCCGCGCGCTGCTACCTCGTGCTTATCCTGCAGCTGCTGACTCAGCTCCCGCGCGCCAATTCAGTACTGCGCTACCGCGTGGCGGAAGAGGGGCCGGCCGATGTGCACATTGGGAACGTGGCTTCAGACCTGGGGCTGTCCACCTCTGGGATTGGGACTGGTGATGTCACTTTTGCTTTGGAATCTGGCTCTGAATACTTCAAAATTGACAACGTCACCGGAGAGCTTACTACAGGCAGCAGGAGGATTGACAGAGAGAAGCTGCCGCAGTGTCAGATGATATTTGACGAGAATGAGTGCTTTTTGAACTTTGAAGTCTCAGTCATAGGTCCCCTGCAGAGTTGGGTGGATCTGTTTGATGGCCGTATTGTAGTCACAGACATCAATGACAACACCCCCTCTTTCCCTTCACCAGTACTAACTCTATCTGTTGAGGAGAATCGCCCAATCGGCACTCTCTATCTCCTTCCCACAGCCACAGACCGCGATTTTGGTCGCAACGGCATTGATCGCTATGAGCTTATCCAGGACAGTAGAGATGGGGGGTCATCTTTGCGGCGACCTGCGAATGGCCCAACAAACGGGAATGGCGGTGACCGTAGGAGAGGGTCAGAAACAGGGTCGGGACCTGCCAGCAGGAGCAGCGTGTTTGAGCTGCAAGTTGCCGACACACCTGAAGGACAGAAACAACCTCAGCTGATCGTGAAAGGGCCTCTGGACCGAGAAGCGCGGGATTCTTATGAACTCGTGCTACGCGTTCGGGATGGCGGCAACCCATCCCGCTCCTCACAAGCTCTGTTACGCGTGTCCATCACAGACGTCAACGACAACAGTCCACGCTTTGAGAGAGCAGTGTATGAAGCAGAAATGGCAGAAAACGCCCCACCTGGCACACCTGTCTTGCAGGTGCGTGCCACAGACCGTGACGTCGGCGTGAACGGGCAGGTTGAGTATGTGTTTGGAGCAGCGACGGAATCAGTGCGGCGCCTCCTGAGGTTGGATGAGGCATCAGGTTGGCTGAGTGTTCTGCATCGTATAGACCGTGAGGAAGTTGCCCAACTACGTTTCACCATCACAGCCCGTGACCGTGGCCAACCACCCCGCACTGACCGCACTACAGTCGTTCTCAATGTAAGGGATGAAAATGACAACGTACCCATAGTGGAAATTCGAAAAATTGGACGAATCCTCGTTCGGGATGGCGCTGCAATGGTTCCAGAGAATGTGTTGGTGGACACACCAGTAGCGTTAGTGCAGGTGTCAGACCGCGACCAGGGAGAGAATGGTGCGGTTACCTGCACTGTGGTTGGGGATGTTCCATTCACATTGAAACCAGCAGGTGAGACAGCTCTAGCACCACCACCAGCCACGGATGATGCCTTTGAACGAAACAAAAAGAAATATTTTCTCCACACCTCAGCACTTTTGGATTATGAAGCTACTCGTGAGTATAGTGTCACTATCGTGGCGGTGGACTCCGGTAGCCCCAGCCTCTCAAGTAATAGTTCCCTTCTGGTGCGAGTGGTTGACATAAACGACCACGCTCCCACTTTTGCCCAAAGCTTAGTGGAAGTACATTTTGCGGAGAATAATGCCCCAGGAGAAAGAGTGGTCACTGTAGTGGCGGCCGATGCAGACAGTGGCAAGAATGCAGAAATTGCATACTCACTGGACCCATCTGTTAATGGAGCTTTTTACATTGATGCCGATAATGGTGATATTCGTGCCACTGGGACACTAGATAGAGAGCAGAGGGAACGCTATGAATTTCGTGTGATTGCTCGGGATAAGGGCACCCCGTCTCTGCAGGGCTCTGCTACCGTCGTCGTCCAGGTCACGGACAGAAACGACAATGCCCCCAAATTTGTCCAGGAAGTCTTCACATTCTATGTCAAAGAGAACCTGCTCACCAATAGCCCCGTCGGCATGGTGACTGTTACCGATGCAGATGAAGGCGAGAATGCAGAGTTGAGTCTTTTTGTTGAGCACGATGAAGAGGAGGGTGGAGAGGAGAGCAAAGAGGGAAAGCAAGAACTTTTCTCCATTGAAAATAACACTGGAACCATTTTCTCCTCTGCATCCTTTGACCGCGAACGACGTAACGCATATTCATTCCGCGTGCGTGCTGTTGATGGCGGAGAACCGCCACGGTCTGCCACCGCCACCGTCTCCCTGTTTGTCACTGATGAAAATGACAACGCGCCATCCATCACATCACCCGCTAATGAATCATATACCCTACTGCCACCCGCTAGCGGGGCACGCACTGTAGTCCGCACAGTCACAGCCTCTGATGGTGATACAGGGTCTAATGCCGATCTCCGCTATGCTCTGGTAGGCGGAAACCCTTTTCGTCTGTTTGAGATTGGCTCTAGTAGTGGGGTCATAACCTTGGCAGAGCCCCTGGAGAGAAGACACAGGGGTCTGCACCGCTTGGTGGTCCGGGTCAATGACAGTGGCGTGCCTTCCCTTTGTGCCACAGCACTGGTGCATGTCTTCATCAATGAGAGCTTGGCCAATGCTACGCTGGTGGATGCACAGGTGAGACACATCAGTGCAGCATGCTGTTCGAAAAAACACAAACAGAGTGTAATTCAATATAGAGAAACAATAACAGTACAGTGTTAACTGTACTGTCAACTGTGAGAACAACGAGCCAGTGTAGAACAGAGCCAAATAAGTACAATTAAAGTACTTAAAAAGATTGAAATTGAAAGGAGTCATTTTATTACACATGAAAGTATGGAGCAAGTGAACTGCAGTCAGAAACTTACTGATAACTTTGCACAACTAGGAAATCCTAGCACAAAATAGCACTTAAAAAAAAAAAAAAAAAAAAAAAAATTGCTCTTTATAAATATTCATGCATCAAATTGCTGTTGACCCACATTGGATATTGGATAGAAGGAAACACACACAAATACAAAGATGAAAGATTCACAAACACACTCGCATGCACACACACAGTCACACTTGCCTGCGCAGAATAACTATGATTGAATATCCAAGCCTTGACATGATAATTGAGAAGTCTGGGCCTTGCAGTGGGCATGAATGTGTATGCGTGCATGTGGTTCAGCAGACATAGCTGTAAAATGAGGATGCTTATCAAAGGGCACACACACCATTTATGACTTTCCATTTTTGCTCTCTCTCTTTCTCTCTCCTTCTGTATGTCTGTCTCTCTTTCATTCAGGTGGCCCGCAGCCTTGCAATCCCCCTCTATATGGATATTGCAGGTGACCCAGACAGCGAGAGAGCTCTGGGTAAACAACGCCTGAGTGTTGCCATCGGTGTCCTGGCTGGTGCTGCCGCCGTTATTCTGGTGATCCTTTTGGTTGTGACAGCACGACAGTGTGGGGTGCAGGGTAAAAACGGCTATGAGGCTGGCAAGAAAGAGCCAGAAGAGGACTTTTTCAGTCCACAGCCTCCCCCTCTACAAGCCCAGGCCTCCCAAAATGAACGTGGGCGCAAACCACGCAGAGACAAGCGTAATAACGGTACTGCCAAATCTGAGCGTTCTTTATACAGTGGAATTATGACGGTGAATGGCTGCAGACGTGGGGGAGGTGATGAAGAAGAGGAGGATGAAGAGACAAGCAGTGCTAGTGAGAGGATTGCTGCGCGTTATTGTGCAGCTGCTAATGGAGACCCCAGTAGCCCAAGATTAGGCCCGCGACGTCACCAATCAAGCCCAGATCTGGCCCGCCACTACAAGTCCAGCTCACCTTTGCCTGCAGTTCATCTTCAACCCAACTCACCACCCGTGGAAGGCAAGAAGCACCAAGCTGTGCAGGAACTGCCCCCCACCAACACCTTCACTGGCAACGGCACCAGTAATGCAGACGCCATGTCACTCAGCTCAGACCAGTGCTCCGATTATGGCTGCCAAACTGTCAAATACAGCAAACAGGTAAGAACATAAATATCTATGACTCAGTTTCATCACTGCACTTTTCAACAAGTACATGCAGGCCATGTTCACCAAGTGTCTTAGAATAATTCTGGATCAGTTTGGCTTGCAAGGAGTAACATTTACCCAAAATGTTAAAAGGCTTGTCAGGACAAAAGCCTCAAGCTTGAACTAGATTTGGAGTCCAAAACTAACCTAAATTCAGTGAGTCCTGTGGGATACATCCATATTAATATAGAAAACGCTGACAGCCATTGGACTCCTTGCAAATTTTCTTTGAGTAAATTGAAATGTGATTTTCCAAGAAATAATCTGGTATATATATAGAAGCCATTTTCCACCTCAGTAAAAAATATAATTGTGAGATAATGTTTGAAATCAGATATAAAATCAAGCTGTGAGATACACGGGTAGTCACATTGTGAGACAAAAATGGCAACTGTGAGACGTAAAGTTGCAATTTTGAGATGTAAAGTTGCAACTGTGAGAAAAAGAGCCACTTTGTAATATATAAAGTTGTATCTGTTACATATAACGCCATTTGGCGAGATATGAAGTCATAATTGTGAGGTCTAAAGTCACGAGATTGTGTCGGAGATTGAAATGATGAGAAATAAAATGTCATAATTTTGAGATGTAATGTCACAATTACATTTTACCAGCAGAAACAGGCTTCCCTGGTTGGATAACACATTATTTTATGTACTGTATCTAGTCAATGGCCTGGGGTTCATTTGTATTTCTGAGGCAAATTCAAGCTGATCTGCTTTTAGCGAAATCATATCCCATCAAACACTAAAGAAAACCAAACTACTTGTAGACAAGCACAAATGTCACAACTTCTGCAATCAGCCTGTACTGTTGTTGTGTTACTGCGTGTGGAGTGGTTAAGGTTAGATGGTGCTAACTGCCTGCTCTCCTTTCTAGGAGTAGCTACTGAAAATAGACTGTCGAAGAGAGGAGAACTGTAACCCATTTTCTCTCACACCACCATAGATCTCTTTCCTCTTGCTCAGTCTCTCTCTATCTCTCCTTCTGTCTTGCTTTCTATCATTCTCTCCATCATACTCTCCTTATTTTTCTATCTTTGACATTCTTTCCACTCCTTTACATGTTGTTTCATTTTTCTGACACATTTGGAAGTGTTAAATATAGAGTGGATATACAGTATGTCTGCCCGCTTTGAGCGGAAACTGGCCAGTGTGTTTGACAGGATGAGCATGAAACGCTTCAGAGGGAAACCACACAGGCTTGTAGAGTTGTCTTTTTTTACTTAATCTGTCATCTTTACAGTTTTATCCAGGTCATATATTTAATGCAGCATATCCAAACTGCTAGCTTAGCACTTAACAGAAGCATTAAAAAAAGATTACCTGTGCACCCTTTGACAGGTGCTTTGGACTAAGCCCGAACCAAAGGGTGGCCTCGTACTATTGAGAGACATGGTTAAATTGAACACTGGGATCGCATTACATTTTCTGACAGGTGTTGGGAGCTTAAACCAAATCCGCGGAGGTCTAAACGCAAGATATTGAGTCCTAAATGACATGTCATTTTTGGTCTTTTTAGCATGACTGACAGTCGGATTGTAAGTCTCTTTACCCAGAGCCTAAAAAACAGCTGATGCAGTCGTTAGGGAGATGTGCGCCTCGCAAGACCTAATCAATCTATCCATGCTGGTGTGATCCTGACCGCAGTGGGTGGGTTAATCCAATACCGAGTCAATCCTCTTAATCTGCTGACATTTTTTTCCTCTGAAAATGCTTAATAGAGAATTTGCTTGCGTATTTATGTGCTTCTGTGCGTGCATTCATACTCAGCCAAGAGTTTGGTACGTGTGAGAGAGCGTTAATGCTTACTGGCGAGTTTGTTGGACTCTTTCTGACGGTTCAATCAATTATTGATCACACTGTAATTAACTCCTCTACCGTGGAGCTTTGTGACCTAGCCTAACTCAAGCTCAGTGCAGACGGTGAGTGTATGTGTGCACTTGGCTGTTGCTTCCATGATGGGACGGTATAGCGTGATAGGAAGCCAATACCCTACCGCTGTCTGAATTTGCAAATAAGCCCGTGTGCGGATGCATGCATAAACGGCACTCTCGGAATTGAACGCCGATGAAAATGGAAATCTTGTTGACCTATATCTGTCTCACTCTCTCTATCGCACGTCTCTCCCATCTTCTATAAATGCACAACTCAGCACTATTTTCCTAAGTGAAACTCCGAACTCCCTCTTTGCTGCAGCGCACTTTTTCTATAGCCCCTCCCCTTTCCACCTACTCACGCCAACACCTATCGACCGGCTGCATTCTGTCCCCATGGCAGCCCACATTTAAATAGACAGAGTGGCAATCAATATACTAGGCTTGTTAATGTTGCTAGCGTTGACGCACACCTGAAGACGTGCCGCTCGGGTGTGCAGGGTTAACGGTCAGACAGGTGGGCGGTAGGTGAGGTTGTGTAACTCAACACACACACTTGGGATCAGGCAACAGGTCAGATGGATAGCCGATATACTTGACACTCACACTTGCATGCTCACGAGGGGCCATGCATATGCTAGTGAGGGCCAACTCCAGAGATAGATATTATAAATTAATGGAGGAGACTAGTGATGGAGGGTCCAGGAGACAGTGGGAGACACATGGAGAGAGAGAAAAAGATAGAGAGAGAGAGAAATGAGGGGAGATTGCTAATGCTCACCTCACTTTTGCAGGACTGTATTGATTTTCATTGGGAAACCATTATGAAAGCTTTTACATGGACGTGCACTGCAATGGTTATAAAGGATTGAGAATAATGGTGGAAGTGTGTGTGTGTGTGTGTGTGTGATTGACCTAGCAATGTTATTGGGAGGAAATTGATGGAAAATGTCTAGAAGTTTTCTAAATCTGAAGAGGGAAAAAAATAATTTTGGGGACTTCCTTAAAAGGAAAAATGGTTCATTAAGTCGCTAAATTATGTTTTTATTCACCTCTAAAAATGGCAAGTGATTAGAATTAATAATGTTAGTTCAGACCAATATAAGGCAATTAGAAGTCCTAATTTGATACACACGAAAAATTTCAATTCTCTCTATTTCTGCTTCTGTTTTGTTATTGCCTTTCTGATCACATTTTATGTCATCCGCTCAATTAAAAGTATTTTAGTGCAAATGCAAGTACACTTGCAGTAAATAACATCAGTACTGTGTACTTCCCGTAAAATTGTTCTGGACATCTGTGAAACGCGAGGCTATAAAAATGACAGAGGATGCTTTTTACTGGCCAAGTGTAACGTACTGAAAAATGAGAGGTTAATAATTTATAGATGACACATTAGGTTAGTAACACTGATGACCATGACCAGATGGGATGTGTTCTCATGTGACTGCCACATATCTTTCCAACAACAGCCATTAGTGCAAGGTTAACTCATTGTTTATCCAGATATTCCTTCAGTGTAACTGAATGGTAATTGAGAATAGTGGAGATGTGAAAATAGTGTATGTATACCTGATGTGTAATTCTTTGTAACGTTTCCAAGGGTCCAAATATGGAGACGCTTTCTGATTTATTGAAAAGTTAGTCATGCAGAGACCTTAAAGTCAGCGTGAATTGCTAGTCTCAACCCATTTTATTTCCATAATGTGACATATTTCCAATTGAAACAAGATTTTCAGCTAGACATAATGTAGATGGGAATCAATTGGGTCTTGAAAAGTGGCCTTTTTTTTTTTTTTTTTTTTAACCAGACTGAATTCAAATTTGCTAATGCATAAATAGCAGTTTGACTATTAATTAACATTAACCAATAGCCTGCTTAGTGATGTCAGCATAAAATGAAAATGAATTTCTTCTTTTGAATAACATGCAATGAAGAATCAATCAATATAAGCAACCACAAATCTGCATTCAGAAAATAAATGGGGTCAATTGAGACATATGTTGACTTTTAGCCATTTTTTAATACTAAATTACCCTCAGCTTACCTCCCACATGCATCTTTTCAGACCTAAATAGGAAAAAGGAAAAGTAAATTTCATTCAAGTAGGTCATATGGAAATAAATGCTAGCAAAACATAGTTTTATTAAAACATCTTCCCTCAGTGTCCGGCACAAAGGCTTTGTTCGCCACATCGTATAAATCTAAAATGAGTCAGAGAGTCAAGGCTGTCAGAGCTTTGTAATGCACAGACCTGTTTGCCCGACTGTTTCAACCTCAAAATGAGACACGACAGGAATTCAGGGTATTCCTTGCCCATATCCTTCCAGACAAGCAGCAACAGAACCAAGAAAACACACACATATTAAGCTGAGATGCAAAGGTACGCATGGAGATGAAAAGTTCCCATCCTCTTACATCAGTTTCTAGAGCAAGATGTAGGCCATGACTCTTTGCTGTTTCTTCTTCTCTGTCCAAACTGGGAACAGCATTTAGTTTGTGCTTTAGTTAGTTTTTGCCTTTGACATATTCATTCACACATTCATACTAGCACATAATTTAGTTTACAGTCATTTATGCAGTCACTTCATTGTCTGTGCAAAATTAAGTTGTAATATTACGTTAACGTTGTGGATTTAGCTGACTAATCTCATATACTGTACATATAGGATGCATCTGAGTGAACATATTAATCTGTCTGCAAAGTGGTTCAGTTTACCGGTATTCAGTTCTTCCAGCTCAAGTGGGTCAATCCCCAATGTACTATGATTGGATTATTTAAATCAATTCATTCTATATTTACCTTCGTACAAAAACATTGCTAGTGCATTGTTATTATCTTGCAGTGTTTTTTAATTATGGTGTTTTCACCTCACCCTCATTGATAAAAAAAAAAAAAAAAAAAAAAAAAAACCTTTGTCAACAAACATTTTTGTCAGTAATTTTGTTGACTAGATGAATACTGAATGGGAATCCTTTGTAAAGAGATGCTAATGGAATGCTGGGATCAGAATTATTCTTCATCATCTTTCAATGATGCACCATACTCTAGATCTGCAGCCAAAATGACATCTGGCCAAATGTTTGATGGGTATTATTAGAGATATTCCTGTGCTGGCTGCACTTAAAAGGCATCAATTCCACACAAAATCACACACACACAAACTTAAACAATTAAACACACACACCCAGAGCAGACAACCCCACACAATAACACACCTCTTTGTTAGCTCAATGTATTGTGTCTTCAGCACACTGCTGGCATTGAGTGGGAAAGCTCAAGCATTTAGAGTCCCAGTGTCATTTCCTATTCAGCTCTTACTGAGTTGCATTCATATTTGAGCCGGCATTAACTGGGCTCTCCAATTCCCTGGTTCCCCGTACTGAAGGTTGTTGTGGGGTGATCCTTTTGTTGTGGTCTGACTGTAGCTCTGTGGTTCTACAGTTACAGTTCAGGGTTACCCCAGTGTCATGAACCAGCCTGAGTATTCATCTTTTATTCAAACACCCCAGGCTGCTTCTGTCACTGCCTGTCAGAGAAGGAGAAATGCATAGTTAAACCCCTGAGTAATGAAAGAAAAAAGAGTTAAGTTAATAAATATATAATAGATAATAAATAAATACTAGAATAAGAGAGTGAGAGAGAGAGAGAGAGAGAGAGAGAGAGAGAGAGAGAGAGAGAGAGAGAGAGAGAGAAGCTATTTTAAGTAGTATTACTGTAAGATAATACCATACAATAAATATATATTAGACCTGCAATATCCTGGATAAATTGAGAATCACCTTCTCTTTTTTCTTTCTTTTTTCTTTTTTGCTTACAATAGAGATCATGATTCTCTCAAGATTCTGAAGAAAATTTCAGGGATTTTGCAAAACTTGAACATTAGGTTACTAAATAAACATAACATGTAGGTTCTGACAAAATGTTTTTTACTCTGACTATTTTTAAAAAATGCAATAAAAAGTATGAAGCATGTAAATCAAAATATGTCAATATGAAATGAATGGAAATATATAAATTCAATTAACAGTTTACATAAAGTATTTAGCTTACATGACTGAAACATTACAAATGTCTCGGTTTCATTTAAAAGTTTTTACCTATTTATTAATTTGATCAAATTCACTTTTAAAAGAATCGGTTGAATTATTAAAAATTCACTCATAAAGGCAATAATTTTTCATTGCGGAATGAATTTGGAGCTTTGAATGAATCAGTTAAATGAATGATTCAATGACTCACTGCGTCCCAGTTCGCCTGCTTATACTATGCCCTAAAAGTATGTGTAGCAGAATACTTTTGAGTGTGTAGCAGAAGAGCAGGCAAGCTTTTGAACACTACTTCATCATAATTGTGTCTTTAACAGACTGCTCTGTCGCTTAGTTACGTGCACACTGTCACAGTTTAAACTGCCCTGTCAATCATCTTGTAACAGTTAACATCCTCCACATTACATTTAATTCAATTTCCTACCGTATTGGAGAGAAATGTAGTAGCACATTGGTCTGTCAGTCATGAGTCATTCATGAGGAGAACTCTCCTCATGTGTTTGCATAATTATGCATTTAATGTCTAAGTTAAATGAAAATGACTAAAGGTAATGATTAAAAAAGGCATGTCCTGAGCCTATTTCAACCTATTTCAAGGATCAATATCGTGGCTGATTAAGCATTTTGCTTATTGTACAATTCTCAATCATTGTAACATGTTGACATCTACCAATGTCTTTGTACAGTGTATATAAAATACAAGTATCGGATTGGGACTCTGTATCGGAAAATACTCAATATTCAATGACTCGGATCGGATCCGGGGCACAAAAAAACTTGATCGGGACATCCCTAGACTAAACATATCTTTAAAAAAGTTCACAATGTTGTTGCAGATGAAATATAATGTTGATAACATTTTTTTTTGTGTGTGTGTGTGTGTGTTATGTACTGATTGTTAATCAATCAAACCCCTTCTCTACTTAGCCATCGGTCTCACATATCCACCATGTTTGTAGTTTTTATTCCTGAATTAATTGCTGTATTTGAAAGAATTGGTTGAATGAATGATTCAATGACTCAATCATAAAGAGAGTCATTTGACGGCACTGTTCAGCAATGATGGAGGAATTTTGAAACATATTGTAATAACTTTTTAATGGAAATTTTACTTATAAATGACTTCCAGTTGGAACTTAAAAAAAAAAAGAAGTTGTTTTCCATTTTGGTTATGCTTAATAAGTATGTATTATTTGAACAAGTCTTCATTTCAAATAGCTACATATAGCCAACTTCATTAAATAAACATATCTGTGTTTAACTTAAACATTAATTTGATTTATTGTAAATACATATATTTATGATTTTCATAAAGATTTCTCTCTGAAATTGTCTTTAGTGAAGCTGTCCTTCGTCTAAATTATTTGTGTGCTAGAACTGCACATTCCATTCAAACACTAATGAGATCACGTTGAAATTCCATATGCACAATATATCTGTATGCATAACAAAGAATAAAGGCCAGAGTCTTTAATTAGCGTTTTTGTCTGTTTGGACTTGCACACTTAATTATAAGTCTGTAATTAGGGATTATACCTTGGCTCAACTTTTTCTTGCTGAAAGAAAGCTCAGGAAGGAAATAAGATAAAAACTGATAGATGAGGTTTTTCCGTACTCCTTTCATCACATTGTTAGGCATGCGAACCAGATAATTACATTGGCTCACCTATTCCTGACTACCCATACTGTATATCCATGAACAAGACCACCCAAGGGTTTGTTCATGTATGTATAGATGTATGCCAATCAAATAAAATAAGCTTGTGGTTTTTGATTGCCCACTTTTACAGCATTGTACGCAGTCAATGTGTGAACAGCATGATGACGGGTGGAAGAATAGTGGCTGAATGCAGCATTACCGGGAGTCATAGGGTTTGTGAACTAGTCTTAGAAGTGTTCAGATATACTACTGTGACATTATTCTGCTTCAAACCACAGGCTGTACTCTTTACTTGCTTTATTTATTACTTTGTTTAGATGTTTGTATATTTAAGGCATACTATAGGAGCACTATAGATATAATCTTTTGCTCCTCTGTGCTTCTGTTGCTAAAGAAGCTTTTCATGTTGAAGAAAAACTACTTGTCGTTCTCCTTGGATACACCACTATACAGCCGTCCGCCCCCCTCCGTCTCATCCCACTGGTGGAAAATGAGTGTGTGGGCAAGTTGGGGCCTGTGGGCCTGTTCCTCTGTGTGTGTGTGTGTTAGTGTTTTTGTGTGTGATCCTTTACACCTGCCTGTACACGTTGACCGGAAGCCCACAGAGATAAGGCATGATGCTTTCCCCGCACTGCCCAAGTGTAACAGTGTTCAGAACAACACCCACCATGCTTCAAAGAATGCTAAAAATGTTTGAAAGTAAAGCAACCGAGGCAACACACTTTCTAACCCTGAATCTAAATCCGACACCCTCCCCAATCTGGATCGCACGCACACACACACACACACACACTTTTCGGTCTGCTTTTTGATGCGCACACATGCAGCAACACCCATGAACACAACCCACACACACTCACACGTGGCACCGGCCCCGGGGGAAACAACAGCCGCCTGGGCGAAAATAAAACTCTTCACTCGGTTAGAATTAAATCAAAGCGATGCAAATCAAATGGCCAATTAAAGCCACAAACACGTTTCCTGGGAGATGAAATGCTGACGCCTAATTGGTTGGATAAAAGGGGCAATACATCTAAGAAGACAGACCTGAGAAGGACGTTTTGGAAACGCAGCAATGAGAAGAGAGGGAAACGAGTGTATGTGTGTGCGTTTGTGTTGGGAGATTCACTGAACATAAGTTAGACTGTCAACTATGTGGGCCGTAAGTGCTTCGTTTTCTTTGTAATTCAGAGGGTGCACTTTGCTAAGCGAAAAGCAGAACGTGAGATGGAGAGGTTTTTTTTGAAGTTCAACTTTCACACAGTAGTTCCTCAGGCTTCTCACAACAGAGAAGGGATTTTAAAGACGTTTGTGCTGGAAAAGCACCTAGGAAGAAAGAAAATGTCTGATATCTATGCACACACATAAACACGTTCAAGCTGTGGCTGGGGCTTCAGTCGCACGACGCGGTCAGACAACTCCCGCTGAGATGTCACAGTTGCAGTATGTGTTTGTGCGGTTGCTGATGAGTGAAACAGCTTATGAGGAGAGACAAATTCACAGTATTTCATACCAAGTGGAAATGCCTGATGAATTGATATGATCAAATAACCCAAAGAGGAAATGTTAAAGTAAATTTTGACATTTACAGTTGTTTGGTTCAGAATTTCAACTGATGGTTGTCAGCTTCAAACCTTCAATATTACCTTCAAACCTTCAATATTTAGCTGTTTTACTGATCACCTTGTGAAAAAGTGTGCTTATTGAATATGCACTTCTAGTGTACTTCAAATCTTACAAGTATATATTTTTTAAACTTTACTTGCAGATCATTTTAATGAAATAATAAAAAGTAAAGAGAGTACACTTTCATGTATCTTACACTTTAAAGGTGCTCTAAGCGATCCTGGGTGGAGTAAGTTCCTGTTGACGTTCGAAGTGTTGTCAAACAAAACAGAGGCTAGCTAGACCCTCCCTCCTCCTCCTCCTCCTCCCCCTCCCCCTCCCCCTCCGTGCTTCCTGAAACAGTCATGAACGCGCATTTAAAATCATTCTTGTCGGTTATTGGCTGGAGCATGTTTATTATGTTTCGTGGTCCAGGTATTTTTTGCTGCCGTTTTCGGAACTTGTGGCGACTACAGAGACCGCGTTTTTTTACAGTGTGTTCAGGGGACAGGCAGCTAGCGGATAGTGAGGAGATGTTTGCTGTATGTGACAAAAAATGTTTTGGCCTAAAAACGCGTGACATCGCTTAGAGCAACTTTAAAAAGTACACTTTGTAATAAATAAAGTACATACAAATCATGTTTTACAGTAATAATCTTTTGTCATGGTTTAAAGAAGCACACTTATTTTGAAGTGTTGACTAATGCACTAAAGCATGTAAAGTACTTTATTATATTTTTTTGACTGTAGTCTGTTATTCAATATTACTTTTAAAGTTAAAATATGAACTAAATTGCAACTTTTTTAAAAATGTGTAATTAAAATAAATGTAAATACATGACATACACATTTCAAATAACATTAAAGTATATTTTAGTCACTTTAATCATATTTCAAAGACAGTAGAAGTAATTGTGAAATCATTGGCCTACTTAAGTGGGTCAAAAAGCACTCTAATGTTCAGTTAATTGAATTTAATATAAATTTAAATTATAATGCATTTTCATTTAATTGCAATTAAGCATCTGAAAATTACATTCAGTTTCTTTTAAAAAATATATTTCCTAATTTATTATGTTCTCTCTCTTTTTTTATTTATTTATTTTTTTTTATGTTGGGTTTTCATGTTTTAAGAGAATTTTTCATAGACATAATGATCATTTTTCATTTTCAAAAAAAAAAATAAATAAATAAATTGTTAGTATGAATTATAAGCTGATTCCTCATGGGGACCAAAAAATGTCCCAACAAGAGCAAGGATTTTGGATATTGCCATCTGTTGTCCCCATAATGTAGGGTATACCTGAACCACAAACACACACACAAACACACAATTTTTTTTTTGTTTGTTTGTTTGTTTTTTACACCTATCATCATTATGACGACATTCCATATGTAATGGTTTTTATACTGTACAAACTGTAAATTGTTTGTTTGTTTTTTACACCTATCATCATTATGACGACATTCCATATGTAATGGTTTTTATACTGTACAAACTGTAAATTCTATCCCCCAACACTATCCCAACCCATAAACATACCCATCATAAAACATTCTGCATTTTTACATTTAAAACATTGTTTAGTATGTTTTTTAAGCCATTATAATTACGAGGACTCTGGAAATGTCCTCATAAACCAAGTTGTAATACCAGTGTAATACCCATGTCATTATACAGTGTTGTCCTCATAAATCATATAAACAAGCACACACACACACACACACACACACACACACACACACACACACACACACACACACACACACACACACACACACACACACAACTAGTCTAAGTTGTGGGCTACGATTTCTTATTGTTGCTAAATGGATTGATTTTTTTTTTTCTTTTTCTCCTGTGTTGGTATTACCAGAGGCAGCACTATAAACTCTCTTTTTCCGAAATGTGTTCTGTTCTAAGCTTCTTAGGTTAGTGATAAAGGGTTGTAAGGGCATGAGGGTGAGTAAATGATAGCCAAACTTCATTTTTTTTTGGGGGGGGGGGGGGGTGAACTAACCTTTTTAGCCTTTTGTAGTATCAGATTTAGTCTCCATCAGGCCACTATTGCTGACCTGTTCTCAGTTTATATCACCATTCCTTAAAATACAGTGGTTGTGGCAGTTTTAGTATCTCATAAGAAAACATGGCAGCAATCTCCTTCAGGAGTGCTGTAAGCCATCAGTTATATTTGGATCTGATAAAGTGTACAGTATGATATTCCACATAGCATTTTGTTTGAGCTGCAGGCTAGTGGTTAGACACATTGAGCTGTGGTTTTCATGTGAGAAATGTAGGTTCGAATCTGGTGTGTATCGATTCTATTCCCCTCATCATTTTAAGTTATCTGTCTACTACCATTCTCAGTAATGGTGAAAAATAATAAATAATTAACTGCATATGTACGGTGTATAACAGATACTTCAGACATAATAACCAAGTTTCAAACTGATGTTCAGGAGCAGCATGTTCATCTAATTCTGCTAATCATGCCACGCAGGATATATACACAGCTGCTTACCTCACTCCTTTGATAATTCTTCTGGCAGCTCTCCACCACCCTGACTCCACCTTAATTTCTATAATTAAATACTTCCGTGAGGTGGGGGTGGACTCAAGCCCCTTCATTGTGGACAGCAAACCCAACCAGTTTACCTTCATCACATTAAAGGATATGATGAACATTTGAACTCGTGAAACTGATGTTTACAACAACCTGGACTTTAAAGAGCGGTGCCTATATTGTCAGGTGTCTTTATGGTGGTTTATGCTGGTCGTTATTTCTCTGGATAGGTATTTATTAAAGTGCAGAGTGATTTAATGTTTGTATTTAATGGTCTGAATATTTTATAGCCTAAAACGACAGCTGAAAAAAAAAAGTAGCAGGGGGAATAGAGAGCTGGACAGTGCTTTGAAACTGTAGCTTGTCAAGTTATGCTTTTGAAAAGGTTGTTAGCTACTCTATAACATCTTTTTAAATATATATGTTTTATTTATTTTTTTTGTATCAAAACAATTTTATTTGTATAAAAACAAATTTATTTACTCAATTTTAAGTAAGCAGAACTATCAAGTTTGTAGTACTCTTCCATGTTATTTGCTCCTAACTTGAAGTACTGAGTTAGCTAACTCATACATTTTGATAGCAATTAACATAAAAGATTTAGTTAATTAACTTTTTTATTTTAAGTTCTTGGAAATCAAAAGAGTTATTTACAGCACTGACACAAATGTAAATCGTTTTATTGAACTAGTGCATATAAATAAACTGTTCAGGTGAACCAGTTCATAAAAATGAATCAGTCTCCCAAATGATTCATTTGAGATGTAGAGAAAAAAAAAAAATAGCCAACCCTCTTTGATTAGTACCTCAACTTGTTTGGTGTTTTGTACATTAAACTTGTTGGAAAAAGTCACTTGTATCTGGAAAACAGTTTTAAAAACAGCAGAAATCCTGTCAGTCTGAAAAATGGAAGTTAACTTTGCAGTGTTGCTACTTTTAGTTAGAGCTACTCAGATGTTAATTATGCCTTTGTCACAGAAAGGGCCTATTCTCACAGTGGACGTCATGAGATGAACCTAGATGATGAAGGCTTCACAGAGATGAGCGATTGCGTCTGAGAGGATCTGAGAATGGGGGGCGGACTGAAAGAGTGTAGTGTGCCCTGCTTAATAACGCCCCTCTGTGTCACACGCATACACACACTGAGGTTATTGTCACAGCAACCGCAGCATGTCGTGAGACATTCGGTTCAAATTTATGTGTGTCACAGGGGTGTGTTCACTGTCTGGGCCACTGAGTGTAGGTGTGTGCGAATTTATTGTTTTGTGTTCAGGGACTGTGCAAATCGCATGATTTCGGATTTTTCATCTCGCCGCGTGTCAAGTTTCTGACAGGAAACAGAGCCAGGATTGTGTGTGCATTTGTTATATGGCAAAACCGCATGTAACATAATTGATTAAAAATGTCTTATATAGCATGAGCTCATCCCCGTGTGGAAATAACTCACCCGGCACGGGACATACTTATACAGCTCATTATACACACATTGCAAGACATCCTTATTCACTTCATTGTGTATTTTTCTGTGTCTGTAACAGAACTGCTTTGTTTCGTTGCTGTCCAGTATAAAATGGACAATAGGGAGACGGTGTGTGTGCATGTATGTGTGTGTGTGTGGGTGTAACTTTTCGTCACAAGTGGGTATTCATTAAATTTCACTGTCTCACCACACATGTAGATATATAGCCGGACACACATGTGAAATTCCGATGCACAACACACACATATGAAGGCAAAGCTGTAGCTGAAGCATCCTGTTTACTTCGTAAAGCACAATAGAGACTTTTATGTGGAAGTCTGAGACGATGATGAGGGAAAAGCCATAAATATCATCTCCACACACATACAGTGCTTGCTAACATCAGGACACCCTCATTAAGTGAGCATTGTTTTCAGACAAACGAACCAGGAAGACAAGAGACGTCTGTCAGACATGCACCTAATCATTATCTTTTATTCAGTCAAAGCCCAATCACATATGGATTAGTTTGCCCTCCCCTCAGGAGCTTAATCCGTCCCAAACGCCGTGTGGTTGGTTAAACAGCTTTGCTTCAGACGATGCTCTTTGGTTCCTCTAGGAATTGAGTGCTTACACTTGTTTGACTTTGACTCAGCTGCAGTATTTTGACTGAAGTCAAATGTCTGACTTCATTAAACTAATTTTATTAATGAAAACTCACTAGGTCAAGGAATGTGTATAACAGTCTATATATATATATATATATAGCACTTCTATCTTTTCACCATTTGTATCACTCCACTTGAAGCGACTGTCATGGCGGCCGAGCAAATCCACCATAATTTTAGATTTTTTGTTAATACTATACTTTTTGTACGAACTGTATTTTTTTGATGAGAATGTAGTTGTGTAGACCTGAAATATGTGACTCATATTAAATCATAGCGCCTATTTTACAATTTATTTAGACATTTCGATGCGAGCTCCAGGCCATCAGCGGCTGTTCATTGTACCCTTCATCTCAGCCAGTGCTTCGGGGATTTCCCGCGGTGTCTAATAGTAGTTAAATATGAGATATAATTCATTGTTGGGACATGAAACAGTCAATATTTGGTCTTATTAATCTATTACTTGTTCCAGAGCAAGCTGAATTGTGCTATGTTAAATTTTATAATAATATTATAATATAATATATAAGCTATATTTAACTTACATCTTCTATAGCATAGCATATTGGCTACAACTAGATGGGAAATATCAGACAAAGACTCTTCTCTGCTCTTCAAATACATAAAACATTAGCCTTTATAGACATTGTTTCTTGAGCAAAGAAAACGCTTTACTTTTTTTTTTCAAAGATCAGATCTTTGCATTGCTAAGAAGCACAGATCTCCAAACTGCGTGTGGCACTTCATTCACAACAGAGGTGAAGGTTTGACTGACAGTTTGAGGATTCGATGGAGTTATGAGGTTTTGTCTCAAGCTCTTTAAAATAATTTTCATTCATTAAATATTTGCAAAACCCACATACAGGCATAAAGGGTGAGAGGGTTTTAAAGACAGTTATTTCTTATTTATTTACACACTTGTGCCTTCGAACTGTTAAATGCAATATCACACTTATAGCCATGCTATGGCTGTATATATGATTTGGCCATAGGCATGAGGCCACAGGCCGAGTGCTATAGGTAATCTTGCCACATTTGTGTTATATATATATATATATATATATATATATATATATATAATATATAATATACACAGACACACTCTCACACACACACACACACACACACACACACACACACACACACACACACACACACACACACATACTACCATTACAAAGTCTGGGGTCACTAAGATTATATAAAGTGCTTAAAGGGTTAGTTCACCCAAAAATGAAAATTCTGTCATTTATTACTCACCCTCAGGCCGTTCCACATCCGTAAAACCTTTGTTAATCTTCAGAACACAAATTAAGATATTTTTGTTGAAATCCAATGGCTCAGTGAGGCCTCCATAGGGAGCAATGTCATTCTCTCTCTCAAGATCCATAAAGGTACTAAAAGCATATTTAAATCAGTTACAACACAAAAAAAGTTACAGACAGGAGCTTTAAAGTACTTAAAATCTGCATTTATTTAAAAATACAGAAAAAAAATGTCATATTGTGAAATATTATTACAATTTTAAATAGCTGTTATAGCATATTTATTATATTTTAAAATGTTATGTATGCCTGTGATGCAAACCTGAATTTTCAGCATCATTACTTCAGCCTTCAGTGTCAAATGATCCTTAAGAAATTATTCTAATATGCTGATTTGGTTCTCAATATGTTTAATATTTTTGTGGAAACCATGATAAAGTTCAAAAGAACAACATTCAAGTGAAATCTTCTGTAACATTATCATGTTTTTTACCTTCACTTTTGATCAACTTAATGCTTTTATGCAGTAAAAAGTATTAATCATTTCTTCAAAAAAAAAAAAAAAAAAAAAAATACAGTTTTATCCTTTATAATAATAATAATAATAATAATTTAATTTTCAAATAAACAGTAACATTAAAAGTATATTATTATTTTTTTATTTAGATTAACTTTTAAATGATTACAAATAATTTGTAAATCTCTGTCAGTGTGCATGCCCCCTTAAGAAAGATTAATAAATAAGTCAGTATGCAAATATTATGCTGACGTCATGGCAGATTTGGATTTTTGAAACTCTTTAATCGTCAGCCAAGAGTGCACACGATCCAATATTTTGAATTTCCCAATCCCTATCCTCTTGTGTGCTCCTCATCATTTCTTCAGTCAATAAAAATGTCAAAAATAAGATTTTAAAAAGTATAAAACTTCTACAAATCAAAATGTATAGCAAACCTAAGGCTATAATTACCCACAATTTCACTACTAAAAAATGTGCAGGAAAGCACTGATGTCATTCCATTCACAGCATGCTTGAGAAATTGACAGTGCTTAATTTCAGCCACTAAGTGGCACTAGTGCCTGTCTTCCTCTGTGACTTTGTGCTGCAGTCAGTCGATGACCCCTCTGCAACAGTTAATGTGCGCTAATCCACACTTGTATATCTGTGTGTGTTTGTGTGCGTGTATTCTAGCGCAACCACTTCTTACCTCTGTTTGCTCTCTGCTCTTCTCACGACGCTCTTCACCTCTCTCTTTCTCTCTCTCTCTCCCTCTGTGTCTCTCTCTCCCTCTCTGCAGTGCCTCTTTCACTGCATGGTGATTATTATTCCTCACACAGACTCAGTGCTGATACTCAGATACTGCTGAGCAGCCCTGTAAATCACCTGGAGCTGAAAGAGAGGAAGAAAGGGAACGGATGAGAGATATACAGAGAGAGAGAGATGAGAAAATTCAAGGTGGGCTGAATGAACGAAAGAGGTTAAAACAGCAAGGGAATTGAGGGAAGAAAAAGGGATGAGAGTTATGGATAAAGAGGAGAAACAAGGGAAAAGGAGGAGAGTGAAGAAAGAGTGAGAAGGGAGCGTTAGTGTAAAATGCTGCAGTCAGAGCAAGCCGTGGTGCAGGATGATCATCGGGAGTATCTGTCACGCTGTTGCAGAACACATACGCATCTCCGTGACCTTTATCCCACCGCAGAAACGCCAGTCCTGTGCACACATTCACTTATCCTTCTCATGTCATTGAGCAGGAGACGTAGAGGAAATTGTAAATGATGTGTGCGTCTGTCCGTCTATCTCCGTCCTACACAAACTTACGCTTGTCAGTTTGCCACCTGCTTGTATTAATAACTGTCAGTGTTTGCTGTGGTTGCACACATGCGGACGAAATTGTTTTTCACAGGACAAGCATATGATTGAATACTAAACTAAAGTAAACAAACAATGGCAAATTGTCTCTCTGTGTGTGTGCAATTTTGCATCCTCCTTCAACGTCTTTAAGTCCCACATTTGTTAATACTTGCATGGTGTATTGCTGCCTTTTGGGCAACGCTGCTTTTTTATAAGATAACTTTATTGCTCAGAGGTTGCTCTTTTAGAGCACAAGACAAAAGAAAATTCTGTAAAAAATTATTTTCTTACTCTCTTGTTGCTCCAAAGCCATTCGACTTTCTTCTTTCCACTGAACCGAACATGAGGAATTCTTTAGACATCGCACATGTTATGACCTATTATAAAACACATTTACCATATGCAAGGTTTGTAAACTAATATATTTTCACATTGCCTCACATAATCATCTCATATGTATATCTTTTCTGATGTTGTAAACTTGCCCAATACAATAGCTCACCTGATACAGCACTGCAAGAAACAAGTATCACAATAAAAGAGCCTAATGGTTTGTATAAAAGCAAGCAAAATTGGCATGGTTCCTTCAGCAAATGCATTTTTATCTCATGTTTGCATTTGTGCACTATCAGATAGGTTTAGGGTAGGGTTTAGTGTAGATGGCACCTTATTTTCAAACACGTTTAACCTTTTTAGTGCCAATTGGTGGACTTTTTTTTTTTTCTTTTTTTTTTTTTCTGGACTTGAATGATACGTGCAACAACTAATGTAATAACAGAGCTGATATATATTTGTTTACAAATCGTGCACTTTGGTAAAAAGCGTTTCGAAGTCATGACATAATATTGTGCAAGGAGACACAGTCTTTATTAATCCATAATCTGAGCCTGTAATCGTAACGGTGTATGAAAATGATTAAAAGCGCTTGCCGTTTTTCTGCCTCTAGTGTTCATTTCTGTTGGAAACTGCAGTGATATGTACGTATTGGTGCGTATTTTTGCGAATCGTGAAAACGTTCCCACGGATATTGTCATATTCATGTTAATATGTTATAAAAAAAATTATAATAATAAACACACTTTTAGCGCCACTGGGCATTTCACTTTAAAAGTGTTGTTAAACGTGCAAAAAGCAACATAATACACTCTAAAAAATGCTGGGTTATTGGATTGTTTTAACCCAGCTGTTGGGTTAAATGTTTGCCCAACCTGCTGGTTAGTTTTATTTAACTTATCTATTGTTTAAAATTGCTGTATTGCTGACTTATAACAAAAAAAACAGACCAATGTCTAAAAGCTGCTATGTGACAAGGTGTACAGAAAACAAGCTAAAAAAAAAATAGAACCAAAAACCCAGAAGTTTTTTATAAGCTGTCGACCCAAAAAACAACCGTTTAAGGACTAAAAAATGGATACAGGTGATTGAGAAAGAGCGTGACATGTCATATTACTATGAGATGTCATCACTATCAACGCTGTCAACACTATCAACTTTGCCCACTGGAGGGTAACATAATCATCGACAGGAAATATAATATATAAAAACTATAAAAATTTGGATACTTGACTTAACAGTGACAAAATGTTTACTGCACACGTATGCTTACTGAGGCATACTGAGTGTCAGGATCCCAAAATTTACCCATTCTTCCTGCTGATGATTCACGTCTTATTGCCTGTATCCGCTTTTGTCTCCTTAAATGCTGGCTTTTACGGTTCAGTAGCTTATAAAAACTTAGTTCTGGGTTTTTTAGCTTGTTTGCTGTACACCTTGAAGTTATCACACAGCAGCTTTAAGGCATTGTTCTGTTTTTGTTATAAGTCAGAAATGACAAGGAGGCAGCCTCACGCAATACAAAGTCAATGGAGACGGTTGGATTGTCACTACCCCCCAATCCCCCAAAATGGGTTCATTTTAAGCCAGCCATATAGTAATTTTTAAACAATAGTTGGGTTAAATGAAATATTTAACCCAGTTGCTGGGTTAAAACAACCGAATCGCTGGGTTTGTCCATTTTCAACCCAACTTGAGTCGTTTTTAACCCAGCATTTTTTAGAGCGTATAATTTTGCAGAAATGTTGCCACAGGCCCGTGGGTCGCACAGTTACTTCTCAAATTTCCAACCAATGATATGCTCCCACACTTGAATGGCATTTGCTCATTCAGTAGTCAGTCTTTGAGGGGAGGTAAAGCAGCCATGTGATTCATAAGGGAGAGTCTTTTTTGAACAAAGTGAGTCAGTACATGTACTGTGTGACCATGAATGTGAACAAGAATGATTCATTCACTGAAAAAATCATTCAAAAACACCAATGAACAAAACACCTTGAGTAAAGATGCATCATGCCATTGGTTCTCTTTGGATATTAGTGATTTCATTTTTGGTTGAACTAGCTGTAACGAGGTTAGTAGATGTGGGAAGAAGGAGGCGGGAACCGGCGAACATTCAACAAAACTTTAATATAAAACAAACAAACAAAACGAAAGTAATGCCACACAAACATAATAAACCATAAAATAAAGTCCAGGCCTGGTCCTCTCTCGTCCTTCACTGATGTCGCTCCTCCTTTTATGCCTCCGGAGCTCCTCCGTGAGAGACTCGAGGCCGGCACGCCTCGCAGGTGACGCTCATTATCACTCGCGTCACCGGCCTCGCGCCGTTCCCTCACGGCTCTCGCCCGCCCTGCTCGTCACATACCCCCAACGCCCCTCGCAGGCCGGGGGGTACCTCCGAGACTGCGCTTTACTCCCCCCCGGGGCCTGTCTCGGCGGCCGCAGCACCTGGGGGTAAGGACAGACGAGACGAGAGAAAGGAGACGGAAGCAAGGGGAGCGACAGGACGAGAGAGGGGAGAGAGGAAAAAGAAAGAAAAAAAAATGCTGGGTCCGGCTCCCAGACACACTGCCGCTCGGTCCTCAGCCTGCCAAGAGGCTCTTCTTCGCGGTGCCATGCGGTGGCACTGGACGCTCGGTGGACGGCCCGATCCTCGACCGCCTCCTGGCGGCCGGCGATGGCTCCTCCGACTGAGGGCAGCCGGCAGCGAGTCCCCCGTCCCCTGCTCCTCCCCTTCATGGCGGATGGCAGCAGGCTCCGGCCCACGGCAGACGGCGGCGACTCCTCCGCTCCCTCCAGGTCCAGGACGGCAGCCACCCCACCTCGTCCCAGGAGCATGGCATCCGGGTCTCCGTCCCACCTTTCACAAGGCTCCAGCACCACCGCCTCGGGCAGCCTTTCGCGGTCTTCACTTCCGCGCTGCCCGAACTCCGCAGCACCGCGATCCCCCTCAGCAGCGAGGGCTCTCCGACAGCATGTCCCTCCTTCCTCCCGGGTTTCGGCACCAATGTAACGAGGTTAGTAGATGTGGGAAGAAGGAGGCGGGAACCGGCGAACATTCAACAAAACTTTAATATAAAATAAACAAACAAAACGAAAGTAATGCCGGCAGACCCTCGCGGACGTCTGCCGGCCACACAAACATAATAAACCATAAAATAAAGTCCAGGCCTGGTCCTCTCTCGTCCTTCACTGATGTCGCTCCTCCTTTTATGCCTCCGGAGCTCCTCCGTGAGAGACTCGAGGCCGGCACGCCTCGCAGGTGACGCTCATTATCACTCGCGTCACCGGCCTCGCGCCGTTCCCTCACGGCTCTCGCCCGCCCTGCTCGTCACACTAGCCCTTGTAGGTTTCAGTCTTGTAGACGTTTGCATTGAAATCTTTGGCTTTTGATTGGAGACTTTGATCGTATATCTCATAGTCTGAGATATTGCTGAGAACTTTTGCTTTCTTGGAGAAATACTTGGTTGTAGATGGAATAAATGTGTGACTTTTCTAAAATATTGAGAACAGAATAGACTAGAGAACAATATTAATAGAAGAGAAAAAGTATCATTCTGACAAAAATGCAAATGAATCATTTTATGGAATAAGCGGAATTGTTAAGAGGAGAGTTTGTATGCACTAATCATGAATAAAACTGATTCTCATGTTAATGGTGGAGGCTTGAGGGGCTCTTCTGCGCTGTTTGAGTGATGTCACTAATTGAATGTACTTATAGTTGGAACACACTATAGATCCATATCCAAATCAGCTCGCCTGAATTATTCATTGTATGCGGCATGCCCTTTCAATATGCAGAGTCATGGAACGCAGAGGAGAGGCTAAGCACTAATTAATCAGGCCTCGTTAATTTCCTTTGAGCCGTCAGGTAAGAGTGTTTCTCTCTAATTATGTTGATGACTGCGGAAAGCAGACACACATACACACGCTCGGGTCTGAAACCTCAGTAACAAGATTGTTGGATGTGCATGCACACCGCTGTAGATGTGGACACACACACACGCACACACACAAAGGCAGGCAGCCGGTGATGCACACCTGGTTTAACAGACAGTCACATCAGTAAACATACACAGACACAGTTGGATGTCATGCTGGAAAGGGAAAGGAAATGGCCTGTGTCAGATTAAAGGGTTGGTTTTTAATGTTTGCCGTCAAAGTCCATTAATATTCTATCAGCTCTGTTTCTGCTGCTGGTGCACTGACTGGACCCCAGCCAGGACCCAAACACAAACACACACACAAACATCCAAAAGCCCAACCTTTGTGACTTTAGCCAGACTCTGCTTTTCACACACATTCACACAGCCAAACCTCTGTGTCTTTAGCCAAACTCTTCTCTCACAAACACAAACAACCACAAAGCCAAAAGCTTAACCTCTGTGACTGACGCTCTCTCTGTTTCGGTCTCCCACGCAAACGCTATGCCATCATATTACGACAATATGGCATAGCATGTGTGATACAAATGTAGAAACTCAAATTATTATACTGTAAAACATCCTGTTTTTCATGGATAGCAGTTTGACAGGATATACAGGTGCAGCTTCTAAGTATGCATTACATATGCATATTAAAGAGCCCTGAGGAACATTTTATTACTTGAATGTTTCTCATTTATGGCTCAGAAGAGAGTGGAGTTCCATGTTATTCTTCATTTGTGTGCAAGTTTTCTTTCAGATGTACACTGCCGTTTATTTTTTTGGGACAGTAAGATTTTCTTAATGCTTTTTAAATGCTTTCAAAAGTATCTTATGCTCACCAAAGGCTGCATGTATTTGATCAAAAATACAGTAATATAAAAACAGTAATATATTATTTAAAATGTAACTAATTTTCAGCAGCCATTATTCCAACCTTCAGTGTCACACGACCCTTCAGTAATCATTCTAATATGCTGATTTGGTGCTAAAGACACATAATTAATATATTATTGCTTATTTTTTTCTGGATTATTTGTTGAATAGAAAGTTCAAAAGTTCAGCATTCATGTGAAATAGATCTCTAACATTATAAATGTCATTAGTGTCTCTTTTGAACAATTTAATGCATCCTTGCTAAATAAAAGTATTAATTTCTCTTTTTTTTTATCTCACTCACCTCAAACTTTTGAAGTTTTTTTTTCCTCATTAAGAGACATAAAATTAGACAATTGAGAAAATTGTTGACATACACTAATATAAAATTAATATTACAAACTATTGAAGATCCCACCCTCCCTTCAGAGCACTCTCCAAAGCCACGCTTCCTTCAAAAAAAACACAAAAAAACATGCACAGCAGATTCTGCGAAGTGCCACAAGAGACAGCATTAAATTACCTCATGTCTCAAACCACATAACACTACAATAATAATGAACATAAACTTACAGAACTACTTGTACCACCTGACTGCTGCAGATTCATTTCAGCGTTGATAGTGTTGACATAAAAACGTATAAATCCAAGTCTGAGGACATGAACAGCTCCATGTAGAACGTCACAGGTTCTCAATCTCATAATTATGGTTACGAAATGGCATGAATGCAGCATGAAATCATTGTTTTGGTTCAGGAGGAACTGTATAAGGTATGGAAATATGTTGACAGGCAGGTTGGACATTGTAGCAAAAAAATGTTCATCCAGTCATTGTATTTGGTCCGAATGCAATGATTGGATGAACATTTTTTTGGTCCTGATTCCTCCACACTATATTGCCAAAAGTTTCGGGACGCCTGCCTTTACGTGCACATGAACTTTAAAGACATTTAATTTAATTGTCCCACTCTTTGCAACTATAACAGCTTCAACTTTTCTGGGAAGGATTTCCATCATGTTTAGGAGTGTGTTAGAGAATTTTTGACCATTCCTCTAGAAGCATATTTGTGAGGTCAGGCACTGATGTTGGACGAGAAGGCCTGGCTTGCAGTCTATGCTCTAATTCATCCCAAAGGTGTTCTATCGGGTTGAGGTCAGGAGGTGCAGGCCAGGCAAGTTCCTCCACACCAAACTCGCTCATCCATGTCTTTTTGGACCTTGCTTTGTGCACTGGTGCACAGTCATGTTGGAACAGGAAGGGGCCATCCCCAAACTGTTCCCACAAAGTTGGGAGCATGAAATGGTCTTGGTATGCTGAAGCATTAAGAGTTCCTTTCACTGGAACTAAGGGGCCATGTCCACCCCTGAAAAACAACCCCACACCATAATCCCCCTCCACCAAACTTTACACTTTTCTCCTGGAAACTGCCAAACTCAGACTCGTTCATCGGATTGCCAGACAGACAGAGAAGCATGATTTGTCACTCCAGGGAACACATCTCCACTGCTCTGCAGTCCAGTGGCAGCGTGCTTTACACCACTGCATCCAACGCTTTGCATTGCACTTGGTGATGTAAGGCTTGGATGCAGCTGCCTGGCTATGGAAACCCATTCCATGAAGCTCTCTACGCACTGTTCTTGAGCTAATCTGAAGGTCACACGAAGTTTGGAGGTCTGTAGCTATTGACTCTGCACAAAGTTGGCAACTGTATGCCTCAGAATGCGTTGACCCCGCTCTGTGATTTTACGTGGCCTACCACTTCGTGGCTGAGTTGCTGTTGTTCCCAATTGCTTCCACTTTTCTATGATACCACTAACAGTTAACCTATCACGGTACAATGCTTGAATTCACTGAGCTCCTGAGAGCGACCCATTCTTTCACAAAAGTTTGTAGAAGCAGTCTGCATGCCTAGGTGCTTGATTTTATACACCTGTGGCCATAGAAGTGATTGGAACACCTGGATTCAATGATTTGGAGGGGTGTCCCGATATTTTTGGCAATATAGTGTTTATGTACATGTTTTAATATTTAGATAACTTCTATTATTGATTGATATCAGGATGTGAATAGAGTTTCAAACAGAATAACAAAAAGTGTTTATAAAACAAATTGCCTACCCTACTTTTAATATGAATAGCACTGCTCAGATTATTTGGCTTTTGAAGAATTGAATAAGAAATGTTATTATTGAAGTCTATTGAATGCCTTTTCTGAAACTCTAGAGGAGACACACTTGAGATTACAGTGGTCTTTTTGTCTCAGAAGAAATATCAGAGAAGCAGGAGACTTAAGAAACTGCTCCATTTATTCACCATTTAAACTCACTTAAGAGAAACAAAGATGTTAAAGAGATCTCATTTGCAATTTGTTTCCTTCCTGTAAGAGACCTTCACTGACAGGTTAGCAAGGCTTTAATTGAAAGTGTTTCTAAATAGATAATGCATAATGACAATGAGAATCACTCTAAAACTAAGCTTATTGATGAAAGTTTAGAACAATGGCTTGCTATTTGTCAAGGAAACTGTGATAAACCTCGAAACAAACCTTTAGTTACTTTTTCACACTCATAATAGGGCTAAATACACTGTTTCTCAACCAAAGAAGCTAAATAGTCAACTAAAGTTGATTATGTGGCACTTATTTGGAGCAACCTATAGCAACATCATTCTTGAAACCTCATAAATGAGAAGGTGATGCTCAATTCAGTGGGTAATTTGTAGAAACCCTTGAGGCAAGTGTGTGGATATAATGATGCTCTACAATGTTCTGTAATGCTCTTCATGAACTATGTTCTTTAGCTACTGATTTAAGTGAAGATATTGTTCTTAAATATGAACGTAATCTTCATCAAACAAATCAAATGCAGCCATTAGTGTAAATGTGGGCTTGGGTAATCGGTATACAGTGGCAAAACATAAGCCAGCAGTGCTTGGCAATTCAACATGAAATCCACCATAATCTGATTGGTTCCACTGTGTCGATAAGACAATGCAGCAAACAGGCTTATATTCCCACCCATGTTATTGAGCCTCTAGACCCACCCTCATACAGTCAAATGAGTCAACCATGTACAGTTCTCATAGAAAGCAGCTGGTTTCACTGAATTAGCATGAATTTGGGCCAAAATAATGTACTAGTAGAGTTTGATTGGAAGTGCAGCCTTGACATGCATTCCTGTAGCTCAGCATAGTATAGTGTAAGCAACGCCAAGGTAGGGTGCTATGATTTGTGTATCACGGAATACAGTCATAAAGATGGAATTTACTGTATAATGCAAAATGTCATGGAATTTGGCAAAATTTGGGTGAATAAATCAAAAGTGGGAGTGTAAACTTAATAAAATCATGATATGAACTAATGTTTATGAATATTAAACCACAAAAAGATATAAAGTCTGCATGTTCTGCTTGTCTCTGTGTGAATGAATAGCATTTATGGTGTTTTCAGCATCTGCTTTCTCACTACATGAGTATCTTCAGAGCTGCTCTGAGAGTACACTTCCCACTTTCACTATTTCATTTGATAACAAACTATTGTCAAACTCAAATAACTTCATTACAACCCTTCAAAATAAAAGTTTGGTTTAACTTAAATAAAAGGAATTGTCCAAATTTCTGAAAAAACAAAAAACAAAACACATTTCATAGGGCAATATTATTGTTAAAAATATAATAAATTAATAAATTATTTTGTGAATGATTTTTTTTTTTTTTTATGAATTCAATTAGAGATCTTTTTTGATTATAAAAATGTAATTAAACCATTAAAACTGAACCCAGAAAAATTAAAATGGAAAACACAGACTTTGGGGCCCCCATTTCATAGGGCCCTTCCAAAGTGATGGGTTTGATCCCTAGGGAATACATGAGCTGATAAAATGTACCTATAATGCAATGTAGTTGTGTACTCACACTTAGTCTCAGTCGTGGGCTGAACGTCTGATGTATATGGCACTCTTAACTGGAAACACTTAAGGATTTTTGACGTCGTCATCTGGTTGGTTGAATTCTACAGGATGTCCGGGAGACGTGTGTGTCGTGTTCTTTAACAGTCCCCCTAGAAACAAATGCCGTGACGTAAATCCCCTCATGGAAGAAGAAAGCCGTCGTGTTTACAACTGTGACAATGAGTGTTTTCCAAGATCAACTAAATGCTGGATTTTCAAAAGTATGTAAAGTTTGCGGCGCCATTGTTGCAGTAAACTTGCACAACGTTCTTAAATTAATAATTTATTAGATACATGCCGGCCTGTTATTCTAAGGACATCGACTTTACATTTTCACACCCCTAAACATGACGCTGAAAAAACGAACTGTGATTGGTTGTTACATGTCAGTCAAACGTCCCCTTGGGCGGTCCTTGGCCAATGAAAGCTGCGATAAAGTCCAGACCTTCTGCCGTCAGTCTAAAGGTCTGGCTATGCAAGACTAACTCACACTAGACGATCTGAACTGTGCTCGAGCGCATTTGACCCCCAAAGTCTGGTTTGACTAGTGTGATCGCTCCGTACCTCGCCCAGGCGCGGTTTGTTTAACCATGGCCCACTTAGAAGAGGTGTGCCAGAGCATGGTTCACGGTTCGAGCGTGGTACGCATGTAGTGTGATCACTAACCACGCCGGAGCAGGGAACAGCTACCACTCTTCATCATTACAACAGCAAACATCTTCTATTACTACTTGGATAGTACACTTTTTAATTAATTTAATTAAATCGAGTATATTTAGGTTTATAATGGGTCTGGCTCTCACCTTATTGATGAACAGGAATTGCAGTTAGCGAGTAAAGCTGCAAATTCCCCCATCAGCTGCCTCCGTAATAATATTCTGATACGTGCAGCACAATCAAGTGAAAATCGCTGCATAAATGATAAATCTATTCGACAGTCTTATTAGTGAAAGTGCTTTTCTACCTGTTCTTCAAAACAAAAAGTTGCATCGTAAATGACATAAGCGTTCTCCAGCCTGTAACGTTAAATGCAATGTGAGCGCAGGCCAGCAGGGGATTGGGGAGGGGGGAAATTGCACCAGGTGTACAAACCATGAGTACACCCTAAGTCACACCTGATAAAAGCGTCTGCCAAGTTCATAAATGTAAATGCAGACCACACCAGGGAAAGTTCGTAGGGCTGTTTATTATGCCATGCTGACTAAATGACTATATGATTCATTGGTTAGTTGCATTTTATGATTTCCATGCAGCATTGTTTTCCTCTGCTGTTTATTATCAGAAAAGACCGGCAACCTATTTTTGGGTCGCTACGCACCAGTTGAGAAACCACTTATATAATGCAGCAGAGCTGCGCTTAATGTCTGAGTTAGACCCTAGGAGATCCCCACTCTTAATTGAAAGGCAGACATTCCGAGAAAAGTGAGGAGTGGAGTTAGTAAACGATGGTGGGGATTATGGGTCAATAAAACAGTGTTCCACTGAGACTTCCAGCAAGGGTCAAGGGCGCTGCATTGATTGGCTCAACATAAAGCTGAGTAAAGTGTGTGCGCGCGTCTCTTTATATGCCTCTAGAGAAATGTGTACAACGGAGGAAGGTACAAAGACTATATTAAAGATTCACAGATCTTCAAGGAATGACTGCAAGCATTACCATCAAATTATTACGCATTACGCTCCTGATAAAACACCGAATCATTTTATAATGATACAATATGCAGACTACTGTACGTGAAAAACAAGCAGACAGTATGTGTGGTCTTTTTTGTAAAATCTGTTTCCGGACGAGGCTTTTGTCCCGCAAAACCTCTCAAGTGTCAGGACCATGTCAGCCATCAGCTCGCAGACAAAACAGATGATTTGTTCTATTAATGTTCATTTGTCGCTTGCTACATTTGACACCTGACACCCATAAAGACTGATTCATCACCCTCTCCCCTCTCTGTTACGATTGTACTTCCCCCCAGTGAAAAATGAAACCATTAGTTAATTACTCTGTTCATTTAGCGTGCTCTCTCGCTCCCGTTCTCTCTCTCTGTTCACATTGTCTTGATTAAGGCAGACACCGGAGCATATAAATGTGCTTCTCATAAGGCAGTTCTCCTAACAGCTGTCACTCATCGCTCCAGTAGACACTGAAGGGACATTGTGGGACTCATTTGGTTGGCTAGACTTTCTCTCTCTTCGAGCCTGAACCGGACTTTATGATTTTGTAGGAGACTTTGAATGTGCTGATTTGCTGGTGTGAGATTAGGTTGGGGAGATTGAGTCATACCCATAGATGAGGTCATAAAACACATGCTATAAAGTATTCCACAGGGTGTAATAAAAGGTGTTGTTTCTTATTATATGTGCAACTAGATTTTTACATTTTCTGAAGGAAATGCGAGTGGTGCTTGCCCGTGTAAAACTAAAACTATTACAAGCATTTTTGTTAACTGCAATAAAGCTGAAATAAAATAAAATATAAATATTAGATGATTAACTTAAACTAAATGGCAATGCGAAATGCTGCCTTGGAAACTAAAGGCCCCGTTATACTTATGGCGAAGTTCATTTTTGTTCTTCGCTTAAGAGGAAAGTTCGATATACATTTGTAGTTGTATACTGTTAAAGCGAGCATCCCAACACAGTCCATGCTGCTGAGAGCGGCATTTAGATGAATATACAAATAATGCTTTCCTCTCAAAAAAATAAACACAGCAAAAATGGCAGCAGCCATTAATACAATAGATTGCTTTAGTAAGCAGATTTACCATATTAAACATGACAAAACAGTGTCAGTGTCACTTTTGATTACAATTACAGCTTCAATTTCTTCTATAAAGCAGCTCTCTGAAATGTTCTGACTGAAAGGAAGAAATTAGCCAAAGATTTCCATGTTGAACGAGGCGGAAAGTCAGAACACGCCTACTTCAGTTCTTACATATTCACTACAGACCAATGGTAGTTTGAAGGTGTTTACCAGTGAGGAAACTTTTCTGTAAAACGGTTCCCGAAGTGAACTCCAAAGGAACTTAATTTTGGCCTGATTTTGTTCTTAATGACGTAATACCAGTTCATCCTAAATAAATAAAAACTAAAACTGAAATAAACTAAACCTAAATAGTAATAATTAAAAAAAAAAAAAACATAAAACAAAAGCACATATGTAACAAAATTACTAAAAATTCTACTAAAATGAAAATATAAAAATAAAAGCATATTCAAAATATTAATAACAACTATACAATGTAAACCACAACTTTTTTCTTTTATCAAATCAACTATAATTAATGTGGTTTAGATAACATAATATTTGGAGTTTCTGTTGATTAAACCAATCTCCTTTATTGTATTAACTCAAATTTTTAATTTCAATGAACTCAAAATTTTAGTTTTATTTAAATTAATTTTAATTAAAATTTTATTTTTTAAGGCAACCAGGTTACTTTTTTAAGCTAAACCATCAATAATTTTCTTTATAGTTTAAAAGTATATATATATATAACACTAAAATAATGCTGGATTGGTTGCCAGGGTGTTGCTATGCAGGGTGTTGTGGTTAATTAAGTCAAAAGAGCCTTCCAATCTTTGTGACATTCAGGTGCCATTACATGCTGTTCATTGCTTAGTATAATGATACTGTGGACATGTTTATTTATTTATCCACAGAGTCTCATTGAGAGATTATTGTGAAATCAGATCAATCAAAAGTCTTATACAGATAATCCTTATTGATGTAATACCTACTGTCACCTATCATGATTTAATCCCATGTCTCTCTGTGTTTCTCTGCAGCCCCTCAGAAGAGTGACATTTTCTGTGGTGAGTCAAGCTCCTGATCAAGGCTGCTATGATAGTGGGGTGGAGGACTCCGAGACCCCGAGCAGCAAGAGCTCCTCTGGACCCAGACTGGGATCTTTACCACTGCCTGAGGACGGATATGAAAGGACAACACCAGAAGGGAGCGTAGGCGAAGAGGAGCATGTGGAAAATGGTAAAAATTCATCTGTGGGAAAGGCCTGAGACAACAAAGTGAAAAATTACATTGTTATTTTTGTGTGTGTGTGTGTGTTCTTCTTTTGCTTTCAAGGGATAGTTCACCCAAAAATGAAAATTCAAAAGAAGATATTTTGAAGAATGTTGGTAACCAAACAGTTACCATTTACTTTTATTTGCATGGACAAAAAACACTAAGATATTTCTCAAAATCATAGTCATACAGATTTGGAATGATATGAGGGTGAGTAAATGATGAGAGAATTTTCATTTTGGGGTGAACTATCACTTAAATTACAGTAGCACTACAGTAGCATGACAATGAATCATGCATATTATATTATATTATATTATATTATATTATATTATATTATATTATATTATATTATATTATATTATATTATATTATATTAATTATATTATATTATATTATATTATATTATATTATATTATATTATATTATATTATATTATATTAAAGCTGCAGTCTGTAACTTTTTTTGGTTAAAAATTATTCAAAATCAATTTTTGAAAAAAGTACAGAACCAGCCAGTGTTTAAAACTATCTCCTTACCTTAGCCCAATTCACAACGGTAAGCTTGTAATAATGTTTCCTAATCCGGATAGTAATGGTGGGTTTCTGCACGAAATTCGAGCATGCAGCCGTTCGTCTTTTCATCATTACGTCATGTCTGTTTACATAGAGAAGGAGTCCCAACTAGTAGGCTATATGGCATGTGGAGGATGCTTTATAGCCTTTTCTCACAGCAGCTGCAATAATTAAACTTATTTTGATGGCAGATTGTAATCCAGAAAGGTCAAAATGACAATCATCAATTGGAGATTCACGCGTAGTCAAAAGCAAAAGACGGCGGACTGCGGAGTGGCTACAGAAATTGAAATCTACAGGTAACACTAATATACACTAAATATACAAAAAGTCACACAATGCTCATGTTAATAACATTAATAATTTGAGAACAAAGTATAACAATAATAATAATTTGCACGGTTTGACGTGAGCAGTCGTTAGACTTAATCACCACTGGCAGCAATATTTATTTGCTTTTTTTCTCAGTTGGTCAGAACAAAAGTGACTGACATGTTACTTACTTGTTCAGATGACATTTTTCAGTGAATATTTGTGATTTCAAAGTACAGTTTCCACACCGATGTGGTGACTGACAGCAAACATTAGATTAATCCGCGCTGAGGAGCCGCACCAATACACAACCCATGTAAAATTGATAATTCCGCAAATAACTACAATTGCAGGTTTCAAACAGAGATGGTGACAAAACTTACAGACTGCAGCTTTAATTATATTATATTATATTATATTATATTATATTATATTATATTATATTATATTATATTATATTAATTATAATATTTTTAGGCCTATATTACATATTTATGATAAAATAAGGATTGTTTTTTCATGCACACAAATACAAAATTCCATCATGATAACACACATGACACTAAAATAATAAATAAATATTAATGAAACAACCTAAGATAAAACCCAAATGTACTTATCCGATAACAAAAACTAACAAGAAACAGAACAGTTTAAATAAAATACCATCAAATGTAAAGTCTTACACAGGGAATTGTGGGAATATCATTTTCACTGTAAATTATAAGAGAACTGTTCATTTTTACTTCCAAAGTCTGTACATTTAACAGTATTTTACTGTAAAATTACTTACAATGTCCTGTTAGATCTATTTTCACCATATACAGTAAAATGGAACTTGCCGTTAACCAATTAACAGATTTTAACATAGAATTTTTACAGTATTTTTTTACAGTGTAGAATGAGGTTCAAAAGACCACTAGTGATATTGCTTCTGTTTTGCTAATTTTACACCATGTTGTTATCATTACAAATTATATTTCCAGCAACTTACAGATTACATTTTTTAAGATTTTCTTAGTATTTGGTTTGTTCTCATTTTGGATTTTCCTCCTTTGCATTATTTAAAGCAGTAAATTACAGCAGTACTCAAGCTGACATGAACATCGTCCCAGACCTTTGGACATCACTGTAGACAGGCAGTCATTCATTCTCCAAGGACATCATGAGTGTCTAAAACTTGACAGTCTGAACAAAAATTTTTGAACTATGACCTGCGCATATTTCAGTTGAGACAGTTCCCTGACAGAATATCCTAAAACATCCTCTTTCTCTGTTCCTCAGACCCAAGGCAGCTCCCTGACGTGGCTCTGACAGGAAAGTGCACACGAGAGTGTGACGAGTTTGGTCACTCTGACACCTGCTGGATGCCCGTGCAACCGTCACCACGAAGACGCATGGAACCACCCCAACTCTCCACCTTCGCCTCGCCCGGCGATAACAACAACAACACGGAGGACGACAGCGACCGAGAAGAAGACGGAGATGGGGGTACGGATAAGAGCAGCGGAGGAAGCGAGGAGGTCCGGGATTCGCTTGCAAACGGAGACCCACTTGGAACGCTCAGCCGCCGGGACCGGAACAGGAACATGGGCGACCACAACCGTAATCTCCTGAATCGTAAAATGACCTCTGCGTCCTACGACACGTTCAGCAGCGCCGGCTTTGGTCGTCGTCTGGAAGAAGAAGACTCACACCCCCCAGAGGTCATACCGCTCACGAGGACGGGGGGCGACTATAAGACCACCTCGTGCCTCACTCTGTCTCGCAGGGAAGTGTACCTGTGAGCTGCAGCCAGCCCTCACGTGACGGGACCGGCCTGAGCAACTTCACTGCATCGGAGCAGGAGGATCATTAAGAGACTAGTGCATACCTGTTCAAAACAGGCATCTTCTCCTTGCCAAAAATTCATCATCAATTCATTGCTCTGGATGCTAAATATCAAAGTTGAGGAGAAAAAAAGTGATTCATCGTTTAATCTTTCATAAACTTGGTTGGACTTTGTCAATGGAAAACACTTGCATGTTAAGGCTCCCGCAGACAGGGGGCGACGTGGGGATTGATGGACAAAATCCGGTTACAGACCACATAAATGGATGCGGTTGTGGCACATTATGGAAATAAAACCATGTAGCATCAGGAAAAAGAATCCTAACCAATCATATATTTTAATCTAACTAGTTTCCTGTTGCTGAGCCGGTACAGTTATTTAATTACAACCACACTAGTCATGTAAATGCTTTCATGTCAGACTTTTAGTTAAAAATGAGAACAAAAAATACGGTCATCCATTTTTATCATTTGTAAAGCTACTTGTTTTCCTTTTTTTAACAAATATGGGAATATACTACAGCTCTCATTAGTGCTTCAGAACTTTCGAATGGAATTCTTTGCTATTCTGTAATGGAACAATTATCACAATGACTGTTAAATTACCATCCCATCAGGACCTCAGAGTTTAAATCAGCCAATTAAATCATGCGACACATGCTCTGTGCACAGCACAAAAACATACACACACACACGGAGATACATGTCTATATCCATTTAGTGCAGATGTGCGTGTACAAGTGTGTATGTACTGTATAAACAGACGTTTTTGGCATACCTGAGGCTTTTTTAAGAAATGGTTTTTTGAAAGTAGATGTAGCATTTTTGCCTGCTTGATCTTCAACTAGTATATAAGACACTGAAGTGTATTTGAATAACTTAATCATCTGTGTAAAGTGCGTACACAGGGGCATTAAACAATGTTTAGATACATCTATACTATACTATAAACAACAAAAATATACTGTATCTCATCCCTTTTAAGTAGAGCTCATATGTAAACCAAATTTCTTTAAAGGCAACACTGCATGACGATAAGCTAATGCTTATTTTGTTAAATAAGAATCAGATTTTGTTGTTTTTCTGAGGATATAACCACTTTTGGATGGGCGTGTGTGAGTGTGAGTGTGTGTGAATGCAAAGCGAGGTCGGTGTGTAAAAGTCGCAGAGGAGAGCTAGATATTTAATTTAGCCAGAAATGACACACACAATGTAGTTGTTCAGATACCTGTATTACAGTTCAAACTAATCAAAAGAGTCTTTGTTAATCTTACGGCAGCCTAGTCTAGGTCTTCGCCACAATTGGCATCTCATCAAGCCTCTGGAATTTTCAAATTGAGTTTTGGAATGGCATTTTTAGCTCTTGTTATGCATTGTATGTACAATCTGATTGATAAGAACAAAGTGACATGTATTTCACCAACTCTCAGGAAACTTGAGATTCAGTGTGTGTCCTCGGCTCATCATCAACGCTGAGCTTTAGTCTGCGCTCCGATTTGTCCTCACAAGGCCATACATTCGGGGAGCCCGATTTCCCTGTTTCAGACACTCCGCACCTGGCGACGGTGCCCGAAGTGTGCGTGTTTCCTGGCTTCCCACGGTGAGAATCGCAGACTCATCCCTTTCACTTCACGGAACAGCCTTGGGTCTGGAGCGGGACTGGTGGACTCCAGTCCATCTATGCCAAAATCTGTCCAGCTTTTCCGGTTTTACTGGAAGGACTGGTGCACAAACTTACCTGAAAAAGACTAGCCCAGAACCTGCGGTTCAGTGCCTGGATGAGAGGAAATTGTTAAACTGGCCTACACAGGGTTTGTGAAACCGGAGGACTTGAGAAGAGGGAATCTGTCTCTAAAGATGGCGTGTTTCCTTTGCCAGGTTTATAGGCTAAATATGCTGTTATACAGCAGTCTGTAAGTAGTGTACAGTATGGGGTGCATAACGGACTATGTATATGAAACCGTGTCTTTTCTTTCTTCTTTTTTACTGCACGTTTACCTAACAGTTCAACTCACCTACTGCAAAACGGGGAGGGATGGGGAGGGCAAAATAACATTGTGTCTAAAGAGTAACATTCACTTGAACTTTTTTATAAGATAAACACTGAACTCATGTACTCGCTCAACATCCGCCATTTTACTGCTACCCTGTAGAGAAATGACCACTGAACTTTAACCTGAAAGGCATGTTGACGGTCTTTAATCCTGCACCTGTGAGGAAAATGTTTTTGGGTTTTTTATTTCTCTGTTTTTAGGAGTTTTTGAAGCTCTCTCTCTCTCTCATGGAGTTAATGTGTTCACTGCGTTTGTTATGACAAATAACAAATCAAAGGGGGTTGGAATGGTTTGAAAGTTTGGTATGTGACATGTAAAAGTTTGATTTTGACATTAAAACACCTTTAAATCGTGTTCTGCTTCCTTTTTCAGTCTTGAATTTGCTGTTTGATTCACTTTTGCACATATATATTGATTGCATATTACTGAACACACAGTGATCAAGTTTTCTTTTGCAATCCTGCACCCTGCTGGTAAAACTGAAAATTACATTTTTTATTCACCTCGCAACCTCTCACATATAGTGCATTAGGAAAAACATATTTTGATCTCTCTTTTTACATTTCCATGGATTGGTTTAACATAATTCTGATTTGTTTTCTTTAGCTTTTTATCACACTGCAGTAATTAATCCTGGGTATTCAATTTCTTTGTAAACCTAATTGTTAAATGTGTAAGATTGTTTTTTGTGGATAGTTCAACCAAAAAAAAAAAAAAATTGTCAATCTTGATCAATGTTTATAAGCCTAAATTCAATCTGTTCATCATATAAAGTGATTGTGTCTCTTCAAACAATTTGGACTTAACCGCTCAATTCATATGGATCTTTATTAACTTTTTGAAGCGTCAAAGTGGTAGTTGCATAGCTGTCAATGGAGAGACAGAAATTGCTCAGATTTCATAAAAAGTACCTTATTTTGTGTTCCGAAGATGAACGAAAGTCTTACAGGTTTGGAACAACATGAGGGTTGACAGAATTAAATGACAGAATTATCCCTTTAAGAATGAACTGCTGACATGTCAACAGATCTCAGTGACAGCCACAGCCTTAAATAGTAAAATAAAAAAAGGGTTTTGAGAAAAGTTTATGATTTCTCACCTGTCAACAACGGCTTACCCAGCCAAACATAGATAGAGAAAAAAGTGGCCAGAAAAAAGCAGCAATATAAGAGTGAAAACAGTCAAAGCTTTACATTGCTGGAGGGAGCTGAGAATCATGCTTAAAAATGAATGCAGCACTTGCTCTTCATCTGCTTAATAAATCAGCGTGGTTGTAGAAAAAGTTGATGCGTCTAAATATGGTAATCTGGTGATAATAGTGCTGCAGTGATGACGTATTTATATGTAGGCCAATCACACTGTTTCTCTCAACTTAATATGATTTTTTTCATTGGCTTTCGGGTTATTGCAGAAAATAAGCTCTGTGACCAACAAAAGTTTGATTTTTACACATTTTGTTTATCATGATAATCTTTTAGAAAGTAAACTTTTATGAATTTTGAAGCCTAAATAATCAACAGATGTAAAAATGCTAAATGTAGACCGTATTTAGACCCGCTCCTTTTCAGAGCTACAATCATTGTGTTCTGTCTTCTGGAGATAGAAAAGACGATAACATTTTTCCTGAAAGTTTGAGTTAGAATAGATTGCACAAGCTTGAAGCACAACAAGGCTTTGGAAGCGGACTTGTGTAGAGTTTACCTATTCATTTGATGATTTAATGACCCCAACAACTTCTGTATTCCCATTTAGCCACTTGTTAGCAACTGCCTTTTTCAAAACAAAAGCTTTAAAAAAAAATCCCAAGGGGTATTCCTAAGGTATTTTATGTCATAGAATAAAACAAGCAAATATCTTCAGCTTGTGTTAACCACAGACCTTATTTCAGGTATTTAACCAAAAATACATTTTTGACTTCAGAAACGATGGAACTGGAAGTGCAAAAATATTAACTAATTTCTAGGGTGAAAAATTTCACAACACATTTCACTGGTTCACTTTCATCACACCTTTGCTGTGTTGATAAACAGAAAGCTGCTTGATTTGAAAATGAGTTCTGTCAGCTGTATTTCATACCACTCCAGTACTGACAAAAGACAATATATTCTTTTTGGCAATGAAATTTCACTAAAAGTTTGCTAGTGCAAGTAGATTTTTACATCCTTATTTGCATATTTATGAGGTAAATAAATTGATTGGACAAGGACAGAACGCTTGTCCATCAGTGGTTATGTTGCCAGATAAATACACTAAATAATGATTTGTTAAACACTTTAACTGCATCGTTAGATGCTGAAACTGCACTTCATTGTTTAAAATGGGCAACCACGTTTTTGAGTTTAGTTTATTAATAGTTTTCTTATGCAAGATGACTAGTTGTAATGCCTGGGAACTACATTGTTTCACATTGTATCCTTCGGCATTGCATTTTGTGTTTTGCACTGTAAAAGCAAATTTCTATTTTTTTAACTATATGCAGATTTGGTTGTTATTTCTTACTGTTAATATACATTTTGTAGAGCCTTTATTTTCAAATTTTCCACAGACCCATTAGCACGCCTCTAGGAACCCAGTTTGAAATCCCGTGGTCTTTACTAAAGTTGTACCAGAGTACTGGCTGATGTAATAGAATATCTAAAATTTTGTGGAACTCGCCTGAATTAAAATCGAGGAAATCGCCCCTGAAGGCAGTTTCAATGAGCCAGACTTCTTTGAAGAACAGAGCTGCTGAGGGAGGATGATGTTTTTCAAGAATTCCTTCGTCCCAGTGGAATATAGAAATGCTGCTCTAGTTATGGAAACAGCTCACTTACTTTTGAAATTTTTGTACTTCTCCACCATTTTCAGTGTCCCTTTTATTGCCGGTAGCTTTAGAACATCAGGGATGTCCAATCATTTCTCTAGTCCAGCATGTTAACATTTTGTTTGCTCTGTGAATAGTCTAAGCAATCTGGAAACATGTCTAAGGCATAATGTAGAATGAATTATCAGACCAAGCATTCAAGTTTCCCAAAGTCAAATGAATACATATATTTGGTCGGTTTTTTTTTTTTTTTTTTCTTGGCTTAAAAATACTACACTTATTTACTGTTTGCTCATGCATATGTACATTTCTGCATGCTTAATTTGGATTCACATTGGGGCCCATCATGTGCTCAGACTCTTATATTAAATCTAACGCATTCTAGACAAATGCTTGTCACCCTATTTAAAGACAGGCTTTTTTTTCTGTTATTGATTTTGGTGCACACTTTACATTACTAATCATGCATCAATTACAAGATCATTCTCCTGTCAAGTTATCTGTATAGATATGTATAGATATTTTGCATTCCTGTTGCTTTAAAGGTGGTTGTTCTCAAATCACAGGCGGACCCACTTGTTGCTGGTTAAAAAAAAAAAAAGACAAAATAATTATATATAATTATTCACAAAAAGTCATGACATAATTTTATAAAATATATGCTATTTATTGACCCTCATTTATTCTCCTCTGCTAGTTTACATGAAAATCAATGCCTATAGTTGCCTACTGTGTTGACAGAATTTGCTGACCATGGTACACATTCATTGATTGTAGGCCACATTATTTTCTTGAAAGTTGTTTTTGTATAAGGATTAAATACATTACTGACCAGGTTCAAGTCAAGAACAGAAATATGTGGCATGTCATAACCATATGAATTGGGCAGTAAGTTACATCAGGAAATGGGCCAATATTTTATCAGTTTACTCAACTTCTTAAAATACATGATGTGAAATGTCTTGTTGAGAGCTTTTATTCAGCATGAATCATTCATTGGTCATTCCTGTTTTGCAGTAAACATGTCAAAATTCAAAAGTCAAAATGTCTTAATATGCTAGATAAAATATTAAACTCACAATTTGTAAAGATGAAAATCATATTAGTTACCTTTTTGTTATATCCAAATTAAGTAAACATGGCAATGAATTTTAAGCAGTGTTGGGGACGCTACTCTGAAACTGTAGCTTGACAAGATACAAGCTACTCATAAGTAAAAGTAGTTTAGTTAAATTCAAGCTACACTTCTGAAAAGTAGTACTTACAGGTTCGTAACTCTTCAGAAGGCAAAACAGAATGTAGCTTTTGGATGCACTACACTGCTACTTGCTGGAAAGAGTGGTTAGCTACTGAAAAAGCTACACTGTTTTAAGAGCTAATGACAAGCTACTGAAAATGTAGTTAAACTAGTAGCGGTGCTACTTAGCTAGCTACTCCCCAACACTGAATTTAATTTAATTCTTTGATTTGAGTCATGTCCCCAAGTGGTAAACACTTCTAACATTTCAAGTACGGGTAGATATATATTTACAAATATCTGGTTGTACCACCTGACAAAAAAGTAAAAATGTTTTTGTTTAATCTCGCATGCTGCTTTAAAATGTGAACGCATCCGTATCACCTAACACAAAGGGTTGCATTCTCAGCATTACCACAAGAATTATAATAAATGTCTTCATTGTGGTTAGTTTTCTCTTTTAGTGTAATGATGGGTCAACAGCGTGAGGATCCATTTGTAGCGTCTTTATTAAGACAAGATAGCACAGTACAAACAGGGACAAAGCAGTATCGTTAACAGGGACAGGCTTGGGTTGAGACAGGCGGCAGAGAATCAAGGTCTTACAACAGGCAGAGGTCGTGGCAGGCGGCAAGCAAACACAGTCCAGGAAACAGGCAAGGTTCAGGGAGGTAAGGCAGTCCAATCGATAACAGAGAAACAGTCCACAAGGAAACGCTCAGAAATGATCACCAAGGCAAATCAAGACTTTGCGGTGTATGGATGCGTGTGTGAGTGTTTTATAGCGTGACTGTGATGTGGTGCAGGTGTGTGCGCAATCAGTCCCAGGAATGAGGGCCTATGGGTAATGTAGTCCAGATAGGAACAAGTCAATATTCCGGTGACGGCTCCCTCCGGCGGCCGGGATGAAGAGCCGCGGGAGCCGTATTCGTGACATTTAGTGAGCAAACAGTTTAAAGTGATCATCTTGTTGTTGAGCACCTTTCAGTTGTATACTTACCTGAATAATATGCTTAACAAATCTGATTTGATGCCAGAGATTTGAATGCAACTCTACAGCTCCTTTGAGTACTGACTGAGGTTTGTACCGCCAAACCAATGCAAAAGTACTTGTCAAGTAGGCTCAACACACTTATGGCAATTCACAACATATTTTACGTTTCAGCGAATTAGTGGCAAAATACTGTCACAACAGCGAAATTTCAAGGGTGAAAAGGCCAATTGTCCAATGTCAATAGTTTAGCAATGTATATGAAGCGCAGCTCACACAAATGTCACTTTCAAACCAAGCAGAATTTAAGTGACCAACACTTAGTGAACCCGTGTCTGCATGTGGAAATCTTTCGCCCTCATGTGAAATTCTCAACGGCGTAGATTCCTATTGAAATTACTGCATTTTGCCTGCAAAAAATTGTCAAACAATTGTGTAAACACACTCACATTCAGTTATGAAACAAGTAAAAAAAAAACAAAAAAAAAACATAAGATGTTCAACTAAAATGTTTCAGAAAAATGACAAAAATATATGAGTTGTGTGTTTTAGACTCTAGAATAATTCAGTGATTTTCTTACAGGGGATTTTGACCCTGGATATGTAACCTTCAGAGTTTTCAACAGTTACAAGGAAGCCTATGCATTGTGTTCTGGGATCAGGCCAAAAGGATGCTATGCACATTATGTGAGTATTCCAAATGGAAATGTTTAACCAAAATCTTTTAACAGCAAACTGAGGCTGGATTTTGATATGAATTTTTGTCACATATAAGTTTTGTCTCATTTGTGCCAATATGTTTATTCTTTAGTATATTGGTACTACTGGTATTTATATCTGTACATTTATGTGTTTTTCAGTATTGCATTGATGGTGGTGGCTACTTTCCAAACACTTTTTGCAGTGATTTCGCCTGTCTTGGTGCAAATAACGGTGCAACAAATGGATATGGTGCATCTAAAGAGCTCATACAAGCATCTGTGCTTATTTTCTACCGCTAAAATACAAGACATTACTATATGTAATCTCTAGCAACTTCTTTTTGAATTTAAGCAAAGTTCTTAATTTGTAGACACTCACCTTCACACACACACACACACACACACACACACACACACACACACACACACACACACACACACACACACACACACACACACACACACACACAGGTTTAATTTTGTGAATGGAGGGGACATAGGCGTAATGGTTTTTATACTGTACAAACATTATTTTCGATCGCCCTACACCAACCCTACCCATCACAGAAAACTGTGCACATTTTTACTTTCTCAAAAAAACTCATTCTGTATGATTTATAAGCCTTTTGAAAAATGGGGACATGGGGTAATGTCCTCATAAGTCACCCTCTCCTGTATTATTCCACTGTTGTGATAATAATCTTAATGGATTAAACAATCATATAAAACATGTCATTATGCTTGTATTATTAAGATCAAACACAAATGAAAAAGTGTGATTTGCCACAATATTTGGACATCTTAACTTGACATCCCACAGTTACTGCATCTCTTTGTCATTGTATTACTAATGTATAAGGCTACATCTTTCCTAAAATAATAATAATAAATTTAATTATAAATTATAATTAAAAATAAGCTTTTCAAGAATATTGATGAGATTTTGGGCATTTTTTTCAAATAATAATTGTAATAATTTATTGTCCAGGTACTGATTAATTATGCATATCACGATTATTTTATTTTACTTAAATCAAAGCAGCACTAAAGCTCCATGAACTCATGTTCAATTTCACAAATGTGCTTAGAAATAGTGCAGAATCTGAAATATTCTGAGAAATTTCTTATGTTATGTCATCATAATGTTTCTTTGTTGTACATTTGTCAAAATCCTAAAACCCCCCTGAAATCATTTATTTCAAGTTGAAATAAAATTTTCAGTGTGATCACATAATTTGAGTGTGCAAGTAGCCTGTACTGTTGCCCATTGCCCAATCTGTTCATCTATTTTTAGACATTCAGGTGAATAATGTAACCAGAGAGGCTCATGTGTAAGGAATGAGCTTGGTCGTGTCTCTATACTTAGTGAGCTGCCTACATAGACAGCATTTATGGGTGTCGTAGGTGCGTTTAACTTTAAACTTTCAAATTGACTCTCGAGTAGCCTATAATTAGCGCGTTCAAACATTTGTTCAACGGTTCGTTTATTTTTTGGTTATCGAGAGACTCCCCAAAAGCGTATATGATGCTGCCTCAGAAATGCTGCTCGCTAGCTAATAAAAACACACAGTAGTCGATGTACTTTGACCCTCCTCTCTTCCACTACTTGCGCTGCTAGAAAGGAGGGATCGGAAGTATGTTGTAATGAAAAAAGGGGAACATCTTTACCTCAAGAAAGGATCGAAAGGAGGAGGCAGTGAGATCTGGTGTTATGGCATCTGAAAGGGGATACAGATGGACTGTCTGGTCTGTGATTGTGCTTTTGATAGCTCTATGCGCAGCCCATATGACAGATCGACCTGCCTGTGAGTGTCATACCGTAACACCAACGTTATTCTCTATCTCATCGACGATATTAAATATAAAACACATTTTCTAATGTTATGGTTCCATTTTGTTTTTATTTCTAGTTATCTTAGCCAGCTAAGCCGCTAGCTCCACTATTAGCTGTTTTAGCCTATGCTAACTGTCCTTTATATTTAAAAATATATATATTTGAGCTTCTTATTGTGATTTACCTATATGTATTTTTTTAAACTATATGTAAGATATCTAAATTATACACATATGTTCTGTCTGTTAGACTAATTCTTTATCTCAGCCATTTAAATTCTTGCTTTTGCATATTATATAGTATGATGCTCCTATGCATATAGCCACAACAAAAACATTTAGGGATTTAATAGATTCAAATTTCCCTCGTTTGGCAGATCTGGGCAGTTTTATGATGTTTCTTGTGAGGCAGATTAGTGCAGGCATGTGACTTAAGGAGGGACAGAGTCACTATTGTAATACTGCAGTAGTAGAGTGCACTAAAGCAGCTGACCATTTAGCTTCATTAGGAGACCTACAGTTGGGTTGAATTGAATTAGAGGCAGCAACTGAAGTCTACAGAGTGGTGAGTATATTTAGAAATTGTTGCTAAATGTTTTTAAAAGAGAATCTGAGGGTTTGTCAGTGAAATTCCTTCATACACAGAATTTTTGGAGTGTTAAAGGTGTGATTCATTTAAAAGCTAAATATTTAGAGTGCGTCATAGTTGATGATCAAGTGGCTTTGCTTTCAGTTTCTCACCCTCACCACAAGACTTCTGTGCTGAAGATGGATGAGGCAGCTCTTTCGGTTGTCAATGAGATCGAGAATGAGATGAAGTTATATGTGATTTCTGATCACTGTTATCAGGTATCAAATATTCATGTTCTAGGTATACATGCAAAATTTACCAGCGCAAAGTCATGCAATAATCGCTGATCTTGAGCAGTATAGCATTAAAGTCACCATGCAATCAAAATGGACAATTCTTTTATGTGTCCTCGTAATGTTTAGTCAAAATAACTTACCCTCGCTCTTGCAGCGACAGCTTTTCTCTGATGACGTGTTCACAAGCGTGAAGGCGGGACAATCTGTGGCAATAGCAGACCACATCAATCCAATCGATTCCCGATGGACAAAATCAAGCCCTGTACTTTTTTTTTTCTTGTTTAAGAAGCAATTTCACTCAGATATAAAGTTGTGGCCAAAAATTATGTCCAGAGGGGATTGGTTTTTAACGACCCTACAAGTTCAATTAAATCATCAAAATATAAGGAAATATGTTGTTCTTGAAGGGGACGTGAAAGGCTTGTCAGTAAATGGCCACTGTTATGATTGGCTAATGTCATTGAATAGGAAACAGTATCAACGGCAACTTGCTCTTGAATGTGAGCAAGTGTTTAGAAAACATATAAAACCGACAAAGTATTTACAGACAAAGCATTATGAAATAATTTACTTACAATTTGGGATGTCCCTACTGTCAGATCCAATACAGCTGACTGCTTCATCTGTCAACAAAACATTCTCTGTCACATTCTCTGAACAAACATAATCCTCTGATGCGAGCCAGGATGCCATTAAAAATAAACCATCCAATTGTTCCTGATGCTGGTATTCTTCTGAAGCCAGTACAGAGACTCAAACAAGCTGTTTAAAGCGATTGTTCCTTTACGCTTCTATTTACTTCTCCATTTGTCCTCTTGCCGAAGTTGCCGGCTGTATACTGTATCCAGTGTAGACAGCATCAGTGATTATAATGGGTTCTATTTGCTTTTGACCCGACGCTCGCATCTGGTGTATAAATGTCAGCCATTAAGAGACTGAACGCCAGTGGGTGTGGCCTATGGTGCAATGAAGTAAGACTATTCGTCGATATCTCTGGCAGGTATATGCAAATGAATTTGCCCGTGTGATGTCACAAGTCCCCCACCATCCAAACAAGCTTTTGGAGCTTGATTAAATAATTGCTTTGTTTATAATGAGGAGGACATTTAAGCTCTGAAACTTGCAGAATGTTTTAATGGTACAAAGACCTCTTATATGTCAAAAGATCAAGGCTAATTTGATTTCTCATGTCAGGACCCATTTAAATATTTGAAATTTGAGGGAACAAAAAATGCATAGAAAAAAAAAAACTCACAGGAAAAGGCATACACTGACTACAGCATAATTGGTTATTAATATTTCATTGGCTCTTGTTTTTGCATGTTTTTTGTATGATAGCCTGAAGAAATATGATGTCGGCACAATTTTACACAATATGCTTACAAAATATTTAATACATTTTTAATAATTTGTATAAAGGGTGGAGATGTCAGTTTTCCTAGGCTGGACATCACTTTTGTTTTGGCCACTACTGTGCGTTACAATAGGGAAGAAAATACTTTGTAACTGCCATTTCATGCTGACTTTAATGCTAAATGCTGCAGTAATTATATGGTAATAACATTATTGAATGTACCAGTATAATGGTAGTGTTGTTCCAACTGGACCTCTTTATCCCTGTGTTGTCTGTGCATGCGTGTGCGTTAGTGTTTGCCCCAGCAGTTGGGAATAGTACCTGCAAGGCCAGTTTCTGGGACCCCCACTACAGTGGGGTTTGTCGTAAGCACACAACACGCTTTGACACTGCTACTCAACAGCACCTCTGCAAACCTGGAACAATGCAAGTGAGTTATGCATAGATGGTTTAACACAGAACAATGGTAGTTTCTGACTAACTTTATAATACTGAATACATCTTCACTGTGTTCATTTCTTTTGGCCATTATCATCAAGGCCAGGCATTATTGTTAGATAATTGATTTGTTCTTCCAGCGTTCACTTCCACTTTGGGGAGCAGGGGAACTATTCTCTGTGGGTGAAGAACCTGAATGAGCCGTCACGGGTCAGCTGCACTATGATTACTGATTCAGAGCCTATCAACAGCTACCTGCGTGAGTCAGCCTTACATCTGCACACTGCAATTCAGTATTTTTTGTTTGCATACTTTTTTTTTTTTTTGTCTTTAAATTTAGGTTTTTCTTCTTACTAGTGGTCAACTAGTATACATGGCCATGAAATAAGGATATTGTTTATAAATGTTTATTTAATTTTCTAAAAAAATATCTTAATTGTTGTCAACTAATATAATTTTTTCAGCAGCTAATACTGATGCCAGTATCTGACTGATTTAATGTCAGTATACACGTAATGTTGGGCTGCATGATGTATTGTTTTAGCATCGATATCATGATGTGCATATCCACAATAGTCACATCGCAGGATGTGCCATGTCAAGTATAGGGATTATATATAAGGATATAGGTTCGGAACACGTGATTTGCGGATTAATTGCAAAGTTTAACCATCATAGAGAGAAAGTTTATCATTTACATGTGTTTTAAAGTCCTGTCAGTTTAAACATCAAGTGCAAGAAGACTGGAACTCGTGGTGCGTTTTCTGTGCGCGCATGCAGAGACGCCAGACAGCACGTGAATACTGAATTCAGTTCTCTTTCCCTTCTTTTTTTGAGCTTCAACTGACACGTGCACGCAAAATTAAGTCAAAATTCACGTATCATTGTAAACATAGTTGGTTATGTGTTTTTGAGCAAGAAAACTGATGCGTATCATTATAATGGATTCACATGTTCGTCTTAAAGTGACAGCAGCCTAATATACCTACAGCTGTTTGTGTCACCATTGTTAATCAAACAACAAAAGAGAAAGAGAAAATCACTTTTGTAGCTTGTAATTTGTGTTAATTAATTAATTAATTATATTAAATGTGTATATATATATATATATATATATATATTCTCTTTTTTTCCAGCCATTTTGTTTGCTTTTCTGGTATTTGCTTTTCTGGCTGCATTATCTACTATCTGGAACACAGTTAAAAGGTAAAGGCATCTTTACAACTTTTTGACCATGTAATGATAACATTTAAACAAGCCAGAACGGCTCATTGCAGCTGTTCTATATGCATGTAAAATAGAGTTCTTCCATTTTTAAGGCTGGACGTGGTGACAAATCTGCTTATTCGCTTGGGGAGCACAGTGGAGACAGAGAGGCTGATAAACTCGGTAAGAGTGCTTTTCACTCCTTTTACACCTTTTTTACACTTTTCTCAGCGTGATTTTAACATCTTTGAAATAGGAACTCAAAGCAACATATATAGTTTTTTTTGTCGTAGTTCAAATATGTAATCATGCTTGATTTACTGTAGTTTTTTGCAGGTATCAGCTAAGTGGGAAATATCGCAGACATGAAAAGGAATTTTAATCATCCTTCTTTTCTTTTTTTTTTTCTCATTAATTTACACTCTCGCTGTCTTTCTTTCTCTCCAGGAGCTTGGCACTCCAAACAGATTGGTAAATGCCTCCATGGAATCGATAATTCCTGCCACTACAGGACGGAGGCTTCGTTCTTTGGATACTTTCCGTGGGTATGGTGCTCTTTCACTAATTGTTTTGGGTCCATTGCTCTTGAGATGGGAATTGAAACATTGAGGTGAAAATGATCTTGCATAGAAGCTACTACTTTGCATACTGTGAAGCTGGTTGTTAACATGTAATTTACATTTCATTTCTTATTATCCTGAAATAGCATGATTAAATTTGAACTTGTTAAAACAAGGTTACGTTTGCTGGTAACCTTACCTGACAGTTGGAACAGTTATTTTCATTTTCAGTGTTGTATTGCTATCTGTCTGATTTATAAAAACAAATCAATCTCATTAGGGGCTGAGCACCTATAGTGTGAGGACCCTATTGGAATTGCTCCGTTTATTATTTATTGTGGTCTGATTTAATTCTAGATCTCTGTTAAGACAAAAATGAACCTCTGCTTTCTCCACAGCCTTTCCCTGGTCATTATGGTGTTTGTCAACTATGGAGGTGGACGTTACTGGTTCTTTAGGCATGAAAGTTGGAATGGTAAACTCATTTCTTTCTTTACAATAGCTGCTAGCATGTCTTTTAAGCATTATAGCGTTTATTGATGATAACAATGTTGAGGAATACATTTAATATATGAACATATCTTTAGAATATATATGTTCATGAAAATTACTTGTCATGAATTTAATAGACTGTGGCATGACAACAAGAAGTGCAAGTATCTGATTGTGTTCTTCCTCTTGCAGGGCTCACAGTGGCTGATCTCGTGTTTCCTTGGTAAGCCAATCAAACGTCACATATTCTTCATTCCACATACATCTTTAGCAGCTTCCTCAAACTGTGCTTCAGTTATTCTTTTATAGGGCAGAAGTGTTGTAGTAAAGCTTTATATTTCTGTACCATGCTTTGATCGATCTGCAAGCCACATCAGAGCTTGCATAAGCTAGTGTATTGGAGCCAAGCATTGGCGCTTATCACTGTGGCACAAATGAAGTGGCACAGCAAAGTCAGCATAAACTGGTTTCACAGCTCAACTAAACCCAATAACCTTGTTTTCTGCTGTGCAGCTGAAGAAAATGTCTGCAGCAGTGCTACTTGATAAAGTCATGACACCTCTATTAGGTTTTAGGAAGCTTGTATGAAATGACCATGGAAGGTGTAGTAAAATATAAAAATGAACAGTCTGTCATCATTTTCTCACCGTTATGTCGTTCCAAACCATGACTTTCCTTCTTTGGTGGAACACAAATGAAGATGGTAGTCAGAATGTTCTCACTGCTCTTTCACATACAATGAAAGTGATGAGTGTCTGTGAAGCTCAATGTCAACAAAAAACATATAGTCCATTCAAATCCACACTACCATTCAAAAGTCTTTCGTTTTTCTTTCAAGTTTTTGAAAGAAGTCTCTTATGCTCACCTAGGCTGCGTTTATTTGATTAAAAAATACAGTAAAACATTAATATTGTGAAATATTATTACAATTAAAATAACTAAATAAAATAATACTAAATAAAACTAAATAAATAATTAACATTTCTAGTTTAATATATTTTTAAATGTAATTTATTCCTGTGATGGCAAAGCTGAATTTTCAGAATTGGCAAAGCAGAATTTTCAGTCACTTGATCCTTCAGAAATCATTATAAAATGCTGATTTAGTGCTCAAGAAATGTTTAATTATCAATATTGAAAAATGGTTTTGTGCTTAATATTTTTCTGGAAACTGTGGTACTTTTTTTTTTGGAATAGAAATCTTGTAACAATGTAAATGCCTTTACCATCACGTTTGATCAGTTTGATGCATCCTTGCTAAATAAAAGTATAATTTCCTTAAAAAGAAAATCATACTGGTCCCAACCTTTTGAAGGTTAGATTATAAGACCGTGTAGTCCAAGTCTTCTCTAACCAGATGATTCCCTTGATAAATAGACTGAAATATATGTAGTTATTCTTTAAAAATCTCCTGTAGCTCTTGAATCTCTTGAATCTCTTTAAATAATCAAAATTGGCATCACGTTATAAGAATGATGTGCCTTTATGGTCTAAAATTTCTTATTTGGTGTTCCACAAAAGAGAGAATATCAAATGGGCTTGGAACAACATGAAGGTAAGTAGGGCTGGGCGATATATCGCGTGCGATTGTCACGTGCATTTCGTCAGTAAAGCTGGTTCCCCGATTACCGCTAAATAGCCATCACCTGCTTTCAAATGGAGTGGCATTTAATAGACAGAGCCGTAGATCACTGACAAGCTACGCAATATCGCTTTCATATCGCAGATGAATCGCCTTCGATAATGAACGCGATATTGCGTAGCTTGTCAGTGATCTACGGTTCTGTCTATTAAATGCCGCTCCATTTGAAAGCAGGTGATGGCGATTTAGCAGTAATCAGGGAACCGCCATTTTTGTGTCTGTCCTTTTAAATGCAAATGAGCTGCTGCTCCCCTGCTTTCCAGAAGAGGGTGGAGCTTTAACAGCTTGTGCTTTGGTTGCTCACCAATAACAAAACCGGAGAATCTCACACAGCCAAAATGACGATTGTCAGTAACGGTGTTCAGCCTTATATTGTTCAAACCAGATTCGGACACTGATGGAGAGACTCGGGAAGAAGTTACAACTTTAAGAATGAAACTGGATGTAACTAGTGGATAAATTTATGTAGTTGAGGGGGAGTCGATTCAACTCATCGACTAGCATGTGCCGTCATGTTAATCTTTTGTGCAAATCCAGCATTGAATTGACCCTCGTTTGTGAAGCAGTCTGGCATACAATGACTGCATGGCAACAACACTCTAATACAACAACTCTTCCTCTTCTCTAAAGCAGCCCAACATGGCCTCGCCCCCCTTTGTTGCGTGTTTATGTAAATTTATATAAATTTTAAGGTTAGTGATGTCACCAACCCAGGAAGAAGCTTGTTGTAGTCCCTACCAGCCGTTTGTTGTAGCTTTTAAACAGAGAATTCTTTAAAAGAAAATATTTCCCTTTTCTTTGAACTTTGAGCGTCGTAACTTTGCAGATGTTGTTTATGCACTAACAGCAACATTACACACTAACTAAAGTTAAAAAAGTGAAATCATAATCAACCACCCCTTTAATTTTCTTTAATCTCTTTAGTTCTGTGGTTATGGTGCTTTTAGACAATATTAAGCCAAGATATAGCTTTGGATGACTTTACTGATGAAGACAGTGTATTTTATTAGAAAGAGATAGTATAGAGAAACCAGTGGGGTCATAATATGAGGAAGACTCCAGACAAATGTGTGCTACAGATTTTGAAGAGAAATTGGCTTCCACACAGTTCCATTTGTGGATTAATCTCTGTGTTTGAAATCCTGCCAGAATGTAGCACTTCTTGAAATGGGTATGTATTTTCTTCCTCTCCCCTTCTGTCTTACTTCATCTAACTTTCTTCTTCACAGGTTTGTGTTCATTATGGGTACTTCTATTGGTTTGTCCTTGAGCGGTTCATTGCGGAGAGGTGTCAAACGCACTCATCTGCTGTGGAAGATTTTCTGGAGGAGCTTACAACTCTTTCTTATCGGAGTCATCATCATCAATCCTAACTACTGCCAAGGACCCTGTGAGTAGGAACACATTTTCCTTCTTTTTCTTCATAAAATAGTAAAGCCCTATCCCTCTAGATTATAATAAACTCTACATTCTGCACTGTTTTATAAACTAAATACAGTGTGAATACATCAGTATGACATTTGATACAAATTAAGATTCTCATTGTTAGGTAACATGCATGTAACCTGTTTAATTTTTTTATTTTATTTTTTAATTTTTTTTTGCATTGTATAGCTAAAGACATTATGAAATAAAAATTTAAGTATTTGTTTGTGTTTAGTCAATTTCAATGGAAAAATGGATCAGCAAATCTGATCACTTATCAAATATTGAATATTGACTTGACTTGCTCGCAGGTTTAGAGAATATAAAAAAATCTTCTTCAATAAAATGTTCTCTCACTGAGAATACAATCTTTCTCCAGCTCACAATAGCAAGTAGCAAATCATGGTTTTGCTGGATAATAGCATAAAAAAGGCATTCAGCTATTTAAAAGTATTTCCTACCCCAACTTCCTATTTGAAAGGAAATGCATTTGTCAAAGCATTTAATGGGGTCTTTAAAATTGTAATTTCATAATATATTCAAGTTCAACATTTTCATTTAATCGCCATGTCAGAAATTATTTTTAGTAAGCTGCTCACAAAATCAGATCATTTTATTTGGCTTCTGGATGTAAAGTTGAAAACCTCTAAAAAATAATTAAAAATATTAATGGTGTTATTTGCATGTGTCCATGTATCTGTACAGTATCTTGGGATTCCTTGCGTATTCCTGGCGTATTACAACGTCTAGGCTTCACATATCTTGTTGTTGCTGTCTTGGATCTTGCGGTGGCCAAGGACGGACTAACCAACCTGTCAAGTGTGAGTCATGATATCCTTTTCCACACGTAAAATGCAAACACGCAATCATAAACACACTTTATAGAAACACATACCAGGGTTATCATTAATTAACTTAAAAAACTAAAAAAAAAACTAAATGAAAATTAGAAATGCTGCCTTGACAATAAACTGAAATAAATTAAGATGAAGCACTAATAAATAAAAACTAAAACTAACTCCGGGTACGTTTACATGACAGCGACTTACTAAAACTGAAACGTTTGTGTACAGATGACATTTCTGCGAAAACACTGTATTTTGCATGCCAGGCCAGTAGTTGGCGATGTCATTTTGTAAAGAAACGCTATGCGTCTTGCGCACATACACATTCTTCTACGTATGCAAATTATGAGATTCCGCTTGTCATAGTAGTAGTGCAGTAAAACTGCACTTTTCTGGAGAAGCTTTAATAAACTTTTGAGCAGCACAAACACAGACCTGTAGTCCACAAATTCACATTTTTCTAGTTTACATGGAGACGATAACGGTATCGTTTACAAAAACTTGCCTTTTCAGGCCTCCAAAGCGCCATTGTCATGTAAATAAATGGCCAAAATGGCTAAAAAGTTTTCAGTTTTTATTTGTGTAAATGCATTCTTAAACTAAAACTGAAAAAAAAAAAAATAAATAAATAAACAAACCTAAATAGCAATATATATATATATATATATATATATATATATATATATATATATATATATATATATATATATATATATATATATATATATATATAAATTGAAAAATAAACTAAAAATATTAAAAAATTAACTAAAAATATCAAATTAAAGCTAATTCAAAATATGAATAAAAATATAATAAAGCTAAAAAAAAAATTAAATAAAAACAGACACTTATCTATGACTACATACACTGTAAAGTTATAGTAGTGACAAACGCATTGAAATGCAGGAGTGAATCCCCTAAATTTTTGTGTGTACGGAACACGGCTCGCTCCCGAAACTGCAATGACAGTTTGACATCGTGGTAACCATAGCAACATTCTTGTGTCTCGTGTGTTTGGTGTCCATTATTTTTGACCAAATTAATGTTACAGTGACAAAAGTGACCGTTATGTTCAGCAATTTTAACTAAAGCACAGTCGACAGAGGTGTCATGTTTTGTTTATGCTTTAAAGCTGCTTCACAGAGCACACTCGCAGTGTTGCCATATCCACTTATTATACATGTTTTGGGGGTTGATGTTTAATCTTGGCTCATACAGCGATCGAGTTTATGGAGTTACTAAAGGGAGTATTGTGGGTTGCAATATTTCTGTCTTATTTTCAGCATAAAGCATTTCCATTTATTTTAAAGCTTTTGTCTCTTTAAAGGTGCCCTAGAACTTCTGAATAGATGTAATGTAAGTCTAAGGTGTCCCCTGAATGTGCCCCATAGATGTTTTTTTTAATTCATTTTTTTAACTGCCTATTTTGGGTCAACATTAACTATTCACTGATATATAGGTTGCGGCCCCTTTAATTTTCATGCTCCCCCTCCCCCGGAGCTCGCGCTTGCCTTGAACAGCATAAACACAGTTTACACAGCTAATGTAACCCTCAAAATGGATCTTTACAAGATGTTCATCATGCATGCTGCATGCATACATCGGATTATGCGAGTATTGTATTTATTTGGATGTTTACATTTGATTCTGAATGAAGTTGAGGCTATGCTGCGTGGCTAAAGCTAACATTACACACTGTTGGAGAGATTTATAAAGAATGAAGTTGTTTATGAATTATACAGACTGCAAGTGTTTAAAAATGAAAATAGTGACGGCTCTTGTCTCCGTGAATACAGTAAGAAACGAAGGTAACTTTAACCACATTTAACAGTACATTAGCAACATGCTAACAAAACATTTAGAAAGGCAATTCACAAATATCACTAAAAATATCATGTTATCATGGATCATGTCAGTTATTATTACACCATCTGCCATTTTTCGCTATTGTTCCTGCTTGCTTACCTAGTCTGATGATTCAGCTGTGCTCATCCAGATGTTCTGCCCTTGTCTAATGGCTTGATCATAGGCTGGCATATGCAAATATTGGGGGCGTACACCCCGAATGTTACGTAACAGTCGGTGTTACGTTGAGATTCGCCTGTTCTTCAGAGGTCTTTTAAGCAAATGTGATTTATATAAGGAGGAAACAATGGAGTTTGAAACAAATTATGATATAACAGCCTTGAGTAAAAAATTTAAAAATCGAAATGAATTATTTTTCTTTTTTCCTTTTGCTTGAATGAAGCTCGAACTAGCATTAACTCTCACTGTAATTATTTTTAATTATAATAATAATTGAAATTTTCCATCATCTTGTTGTTCACAGGAAACATGCTGGTACTCAGTGCATGATGTCTGCCTCTACTGGCCCGCATGGCTGTGTGTGATTGTCTTAGAGGCGATATGGTTATGTTTGACCTTCCTCCTCCCAGTGCCAGGCTGTCCAACGTTAGTAAACTCATGTTCATGATATGAGTGTATCATTTTTAACAGTTGTCTAAATGTCCTTCCCCATGTCCCCTGCCTTATTACAAAGGGAACCTGTTGCAGAAACTACGATTTATCTGATTTGTTAAAATTACAGGATATTTGCATAAATATCAGTAAGATATATCAGAAAAATAGATTTGTTTGCTAATTAAAAATGCAAAACAGTTTGTCAGCATTTTTAATTATAAAGCATTTAAATTATAAAGGGAAAAAAAGTAATTTCTTTTACACACTGTGATTTACGTCGTTCAGCATAATGTTATTAGCCAGTTGTAATTGGTTATACTGAATGGATGGATGGATGCTATGTACATTAAAATGAATATGCAAATGAAAGTGATTTAAATAGCATGCCTCACACAATTTTCTATTCATGACACACATTTTTGTTTGGAAATTGCTATATTTTTCTTCCTCATGTCTCTCTCTCCTGCAGTGGTTATTTGGGTCCAGGAGGTATTGGTGACTTTGGTCAGCACCAAAACTGCACCGGTGGAGCTGCAGGTTACATTGATCGCTGGTTGCTCGGAGACCATATTTACCAGACACCTTCATCACGGGTAAACAGACACCAAAATAATAAGAATTGGTTGTCATTCTGCCAGACATATTTAGTAAGGCTGAGTTCTGACAATAGTTTAACTATTCAAATTCGATTCACAAGCTTGCGATTCGATTCAGTTCTGATCTCGATTAGATTCTATATTGATTAATTTGGATATATATCAGATATAGTACATGTATATTTTGCCTATTTAACTAATGCTGTTCTCTATACAGGGACAGCTCTCAGTTGGTACATTACAATAATTTTACAATAACTTTTTTTTTATAATATCTTTTTAATAGTGAAATTGTTTCTACTCCAATTAGATTATTTTTTTTAAACATATTTAATCAGTAGCTGTCATAACTTGTTTTCATGATGGATTTATTCAAACATACATTAAATATTGTAGAGCAAGTTAAAGGGTTAGTTCACACAAAAAATGAAAATTCTATCATTTATTACTTACCCTCATGCCGTTCGACACCTGTAAGACCTTCGTTAATCTTCAGAACACAAATTAAGATATTTTTGTTGAAATCCGATGGCTCAGTGAGGCCTGCATAGCCAGCAATGACATTTCCTCTCTCAAGATCCATTCATGTACTAAAAATATTTTTAAATCAGTTCATGTGAGCACAGTGGTTCAATATTAATATTATATTCATAATGCTCCGAAGCTGCCACTTTACTTGAACTGCTACAGCGATCTGTCACACCACATTATAGAGAGGCAAAAAAAAATGTATTGTTTGAATTTTGTAATAAAAGTGATTTGAAAGCTTCACATCAAAAGTAACAAAGCACAAAGATTATTGCAATTAATGCTACAAATAATGCTTAGTAAAATTTTGTTCAAGCATCAACTGAAAACAGCATAGACTAAAAGATAGATTCGTGGGATTTAAGAATCAAAATCAATTCTTTAAAATGGGAATTGATTAAAATTCAGAAATCTATATTGTCAATATTTAGTCACCATTTGCTAGAGCAACAGATCATTTTTCTTACTTACTGTAGTAGCGCTAGCTTATGAAATTCATTGTGTTTTTGTCTGTGCATATATCTAGGTTATATATCAGTCTGTGATGCCCTTTGACCCCGAGGGTGTTTTGGGAAGCATCAACTCCATATTGATGGCTTTTTTGGGTCTTCAGGTAAGTCAAATAGAAGGAATCTTGTTTTCACAGTAGCTCTATCTATGGACCCTTTTCACAGTGTATGATGATGTGTTTTCACAGTTATCAACATCGCAAAAGTTTCATGTTTTCATTTTTTCATTACTTTGTGTTAATACCTTGGCAGTAAATTAATTAACGCATTATCACCGCTGTGAGGGTGTTTCAAAAACAACGGCTGAGGGAGTGACTGCAAATGTGACTATTTTTCTTTCTTCCGACTGCTGTAATCAATCTCTCAGTTTTTTTTTTCCCTCTTGGAAAGTTGTGGAAATGCTATCACATATTTTTTCTTTTGCTATTAGGACAAATGAGAATATAAAAATTATATTTGCTGTTGTCTGCCATTCAAAACTATAGAAGTTTATGCAATTATGATGACTTCCACTTCTGAGAACCCCAAAAATGGCCTGTTTTCTTTTTTAATTTCTCTGTGTTAATTTAAACCTCATAGCAGCATCAGTGGTTCTCCTTTCCCTCCCTCTCTCTTACTGTATCAGCAGTTCAGTCACATGCTTCATGTAAACTATTTTTGTTCTGCAGTGCTTTCAGGAATCATATCAAATAATTGTCTTATCCTATTGCATCTGTTTTGTGTTTATTTGTGTTTCAGGCAGGGAAAATTCTGCTGCATTACAGGGACCAATACAGGCAAATAATCACACGATTTCTCATTTGGGGATTCATACTAGTATGTTTACCATTTGATTATTTATATAATAACTTCCATTAAGTAGAATTAAAAAAAAAAAAAAAATACCCCAAAAGTTTAGACTTTTTATACTTTTTATTCATCAAGACATTTATAATGTTATAATATTACATGCTGCTATTGTTAACTTTCTATTCATCAAAGAAAACATAATAAATAAATAATAAATGTTTCTTGAGCACCAAATCAGCATATTAGAATGATGTTTGAGGGATCATGTGGCACTGAAGACTGGAGTAACATCTGCTGAAATGTCCTGTTTCACAGGAATACATATTAAAATAGAAAACAGGCTTTTAAAACTGTAATAATATTTCACAATATTGATGTTTTTATATAGGCCTACTGTATAATGTAAAAAAAAAGTTAGTGCTAAACAGAGTACAACATGATGATCAGGACCCCAGTGTGAAGGGGTATATTTTGTAATAATGAGTTGATTATGCCATTTATTACATGGCTACTCACCAAATAAATTCATAAATTAACATTAAATACTGATTTGACTAAAAATGATTTTATTATGTGAGAAGAAAGAGACCTTGTATTGGCACAGTTATGTAAGAAATGTGTCATTTATATAGTTTAGCAGTTGTTATACAAACATATTTCACCACAGAATGCCACAATTGACCAATACAAATCATGTGCTTCAGAGAGTCATGTAACAATGTTTAGTAATGTTATTAGGGATGCATTTGGTGCTTTTTTAATAATTGAAACAATTGTCTTATTTTTAACCCCTGCACATCAGAAGTTTGTAATACAGTTTGAAATTTACACAGTCTGTCAATATTCCTATAAAGTTTTGTTTGTGGAAACCTCATGCTGTCTATCTTTGCATTAAGGGGATCATCTCAGCTGTATTGACAAAGTGCTCCACAAATGAAGGCTTCATCCCTGTCAACAAAAACTTGTGGTAAACTCAGTCTCCCTTGCATATTTCTGTAGTTTTACATTAAATATTATTTATGTTTTTTGATATTGTCATGGTTATTGTCATTATTTGTGGTCACAAATTTCCAAACATCTTGTTCATACATGAAAGCATGTACGGCACTGTCATGAGCAGAGGAATGTATTCGTTTGATGTATGATTCACAGCTTCTGCCTTGTTTGACTTTCAGGTCTTTGTCCTATGTGACGACTCTCAGCTGTTTTGCTTTTGTGGCTCTGGGGTTTTTTTACTACATGGTGGATGTAAAGAAGTGGTGGTCTGGAGCTCCTTTCTTCTACCCTGGTAAGCATTTTAAACAGCCAGAATGAATGTACCTAGACTGATGAATGCACCCAAAATTACTTTATTAGGCTTTTGCTTTTGAAGGGAAAGTTTTTCAAAAATGAAAATTCTGACATCATTTACTCACCCTCTTGTTGTTCCAAACCTGTGGTTTCTTTCTTCAAATTCAAAAGAAGATATTTTAAAGAATGTTGGTAACCAGACAGTTGATGGTAGCCATTGACTTCCATAGTTTTTTCTTTCTACTATGGAAGTCAGTGGCTACTGTCAACTTTGTGATTACCTTACCAACATTCTTTAAAATATCTTCTTTTGTGTTCAACAGCAGAAACTGATACAGGTTTGGAACAACTTGAGGGTGAGTAAATGATGACAAAATGTTCATTTTTGAAGGGTGAACTATCCCTTTAAGATTCGACCCCTATGACTTAGAAATCTGTATCTGTGTTCCCTTTCAGTCGGTCACGTTCGACGTACGTCAGTAGTGACAGACGAATTGGGATATCGCTTAGAGAGCCCTATCATCTTCGTGTAAACTAAAACAAGCCAATGGAATTGGCGTGCGATATTTGCATAATGCGCACCGCCCCCGACAGGTGTATATAAATAGGAAGCAGATGCAATCGCACTCTGTCTTTCGCTTCGGAGCCATTCACTGGTGTCCTGTTCAGAAGATTCCTTTCTTCGTTTGTTTTATTCTAAAACATTGCCTCAGAAGAGGATTTACAGCGAGCTTTCAGTGCTGGTGAAACGGCACGTTCAGCGAGGTCGCGAGTCTCCGAGGAGCTGAGCTATAAGCTCGAAAACTGCTGTTTTCACAGCAACACAAAGAGTGTGTGCGTGTGTAGCGATTTGGGCCGGTTCCTCGGTGTGTCAGGGAGTGGTGTACCTGACACATCGCGTCGCTCCCTGGGTGCTTCAGCACGAGTGAGTTGACTTCCCCTTCTAAAAGAGCTTTACAGACGAACTCTGACAGTATGTCATTTCGTCTGTGCGTTAATGGGTGTGGTTGTTCCCTGGTCCCTGCTGATGGGCACAATCGTTGCATCTCGTGTTTGGGCATTCTGCACGCTGAAGCAGCTTTTGTGGATGGTTCATGTTCCCATTGCGGGAACATGACTATCGCGATGCTGAGGTCGAGACTCTCCTTCCTGAAGTCTCAGGAAGCGGGGGTCCCCTCTCCTGTGCCGCGTACGACCGTTTTTTCCGGCCCCGGGAACCGGAATGACGGTACGGCGCTGTATAGGAAGGGTGACCTGAGGATTACGGTCAGGGCTTCCCCGCCGAGCGGAAATGCTCCTCGGGCCCCTGCTGCCTCATCAGCACCGCAACCCATCGTGCCACCGTTGGTTTCCGCTGGGCTCTCTACGGACTGTCCAGCCGTTACCTTTGGTGTGCCGGCGGCGGATCGGATGTCGATCGCTGCATCGGAAGGTGAGCCTGAGTCCTCGGGGGAGGATTCGGACGCGATGCCGCCCGGGACGGTAGCGTTGCCCGAGTCGGATCCCGAGCTCACGGCTGTGCTCTCCCGGGCCGCTTTGTGCGTCGGGCTTGAGTGGAACCCTCCACCCTGTCCTGGCCCATCTCGGTTGGACGATTGGTACTTGGGGGGGGGGGGGGGGGTTGCGCTGGTCAAATCCAGCGTCCCGCCCCAATGCCTTTCTTCCTGGAAGTACACGATGAGGTGACCAGGTCTTGGCAAGCTCCGCATGGGGCTCGTACAGGGCCTGGTCCCTCGTCCGCCTTCACCTCCCTGGACGGCGGGCTAGCCAGGGGGTACGCGAGGACCCCGCCAGTCGAGCGGTCTGTTGCGACGCAGTTGTGTCCAACGGCCGCTGGCTGGCGCGGTGAGCCGCGTCTCCCGTCCCAGGCCTGTGAATTCTCAGCCGGTCTGACTGAGAAAGCTTACAGTGCCTGTGGGCAGGCTGCCTCTGCCCTGCACGCGATGGCCCTTTTGCAGGTCTATCAGGCAAAAGCGCTGTCGCAGATGCCCCAGGAAGGTCCTGACCAACAGCTGCTTGGGGAGCTGCGCGCTGCCACTGACCTTGCCCTCCGGGCAACGAAGGTGACAGCGCGTTCTGTTGGTCAGGCGATGTCTACTCTGGTAGCCCAGCAACGCCACCTCTGGCTGACCTTGGCAGACATGAGGGAGACCGACAAACATCGGTTCCTGGATTCCCCCGTGTCTCCGGTCGGCCTTTTCGGCGACGCGGTGGAGAGCTGTGCCCAACAGTTCTCCGCTGCACAGAAGCAGGCTGAGGCTATCAGACATGTCATGCCACGGCGGTCCGCTGCTGCCTCCACCCAGCCGCCCGTGGCTCAGCCTCAGCCCGCTCGTCGCCGAGGGCGCCCGCCTGCGTCTTCCTCCGCCCCTGCTAAGTTGGCAAAGCAGCAGCCTACACCAGCCAAACAGCAGGGTGCCGGTCGCAGACGTGGTGCCCAGCCCGTCTCTGCCAGCCAGGTGGCGATTCTGCCTCGACACAGACCCTTCGTAGGTCGGTCTGCGTTCGAGGGTCGGGCATGTCAGTACAAAGTCCTACCCGACATGGTTGTAGCTCCCAGCCGGTTGGGTCTTCAGGTCAACTGGGACAAGAGCAAACTCGCCCCCGGGTAGAGGATCTCTTGTCTCGGTCTCGAGCTAGACTCGGTCGCACGGACTGCGCGTCTCACTGAGGTGCGCGTCCAGTCGGTGTTGAACTGCCTGAGCTCGCTCAAGTGCAGGACAGCGGCTCCACTGAAAGATTTTCAGAGGCTCCTGAGGCATATGGCATCTGCAGCCGCGGTAACGCCGCTCGGATTGCTTCATATGAGACCGCTTCAACACTGGCTTCGCGGCTGGGTCCCGAGATGGGCGTGGCAGTGCGGCACGCTCCGTGTCCCCGTGACACCGAGCTGCCGTCGCACCCTTGTCCGGTGGTTGGACCCTTCGTTCCTGTGGGCCGGAGTACCCCTCGAACGAGTGCCCAGGCACGCTGTGGTCTCCACAGATGTCTCTGCCACGGGATGGGGGGCCACGTACAACGGGCATGCAGTGACAGGTCTTTGGACGGGGCTTCAGCTGCATTGGCATACCAATTGCCTCGAGTTGCTAGCGGTTCGTCTTGCGCTGGCCCGCTTCAAGAAGCTGTTGTCAGGCAAGCACGTTCTAGTCCGCTCACAAAGCTCTGCGGCCGTTGCGTACACCAACCGTCAAGGTGGTCTACGCTTCCGTTGCATGTCGCAACTCGCCCGCCATCTCTTGTTGTGGAGTCAGAAGGATCTGAGGTCCCTTCGGGCCACTCGTGTCTCAGGTGTGCTCAACCGTGCAGCCGACGAGCTGTCACGGCAGCATCTACTTGCGGGCGAGTGGCGGCTCCACCCCCAGGCGGTCCAGCTGATTCGGCAGCGTTTCAGCGAGGCCCAGGTAGTCCTGTTTGCCTCCCCGGAAACTGCCCTCTGCCAGTGGTTTTATTCCCTGACCGGCGGCACGCTCGGCACGGATGCCCTGGCACACAGCTGGCCCCCGGGTCTGCGCAAACATGCGTTTCCCCCAGTGAGCCTTCTCGCACAACTCATGTGCAAGGTCAGGGAGGACGGGGAGCAGGTTCTGTTAGTGGCTCCGTACTGGCCCACTCGGACCTGGTTCTCAGACCTCATTCTCCTCGCGACAGCCCCTCCCTGGCCAATTCCTCTGAGGAAGGACCCCCTGACTCAGAGACGGGGCACCCTGTGGCACCCGCGTCCCGATCTGTGGAACCTCCACGTGTGGTCCCTGGACGGGATGCGGAGGTTCTGAGTGATCTCCCGCAAGCGGTCGTAGACACCATCACTTCCGCTAGAGCTCCTTCCACTAGGAATCTCTATGCGTTGAAGTGGAACCTGTTTGTCGAATGGTGCGCCTCTTGCCGAGAGGACCCCCGATCATGTTCGGTCGGATCCGTGCTTTCCTTTCTGCAAGATGGGTTGGAGCGAAGGCTGTCTCCCTCCACCCTCAAGGTGTATGTTGCCGCTATTGCCGCACATCACCATGCAGTTGAGGGTAAGTCCCTGGGGAAACACGATCTGATCGTCAGATTCCTGAGGGGGGCCAGGAGACTGAATCCTCCTCGCCCTTCCTCCGTACCCTCTTGGGATTTGACCCTGGTTCTCACAGCTCTCCGGGGTCATCCCTTCGAACCTTTGCAATCAGTCGACCTGAAACTAATGTCTCTTAAGACGGTTCTTCTGGTTGCATTGGCTTCCCTGAAGAGGGTAGGGGATCTGCATGCATTTTCGGTCGACGAAACGTGCCTAGAATTCGGGCCCGGTGATTCTCACGTGATCCTGAGACCCCGGCCTGGATACATGCCCAAGGTTCCTACCACTCCCTTCAGAGATCAGGTAGTGAACCTGCAAGCGCTGCCCTCGGAGGAGGCAGACCCAGCCCTAGCTTTGCTCTGTCCCGTCCGCGCTCTGCGCGTTTACGTGGACAGAACGCGAAGCTTCAGAACCTCAGATCAGCTCTTCATCTGTTACGGAGGCCAGCAGAAGGGAAAGGCTGTCTCCAAGCAGAGGATGGCCCACTGGATAGTGGATGCCATCGCCTTGGCGTACGAATCCCAGGGCGTGCCTTGCCCGCTCGGGTTGAGAGCCCACTCCACCAGAGGGGTGGCCTCTTCCTGGGCGCTGGCTCATGGCGCCTCGCTGACAGATATCTGTAGAGCTGCGGGCTGGGCGACACCAAACACGTTCGCTAGGTTTTATAGCCTACGTGTAGAGCCGGTATCCTCACGTGTACTCGCATCCACTAGTCGGTAGACGTGTTGTACCCACTCTAAGTGTCGGCTTGCAATGCCATTCCCGCCACTGGCCGGATACGTGCATACCTTCACTCCAGTCGCGTTCCCCGCTTGGCGAACCCTGTCGAGTTCCTCCGCCTCCCCCTTCGGCTCGGACATTGCGGAGTGTCTGATGCCAGGCCTACATCCGTCGCTGACGCTGTCTGTTGGCTGGGGCCCATATGTCATGACCCCTCTACGTGAGCGGTCCCATATGTGTATTTTCCCCGGTTTAAAACTCCCTACGGGCCGAGTCCGTGTCTTTCCCTTAGCAGAGCCAGCTCTGCTGTCACCTGTCAGATGAGTCTCCCCCTACCAGGTGGAGCCATCCCAGGGACTCCATATGCGTACTGCCCCCCGGGCCAGTCCATGTGTGTATTCCCACGTAAACTCCTCCCCCATTGGGTAGGTAGTGGTCTCCGCAGTGTCCCTTACGGGTTCGCTTCCCCAGTGTGTCTAGTTTACTTAGTGGGTAGTGGTTAGACAGCAGTAGACTCTCTCGGTGTAAGCTCGCCCCCTTCACCGCCAGCCGGTGCTATGGGCGGCTGAGCTTGCGCTGGGCACTGGAAGGGGTTTCGTAACTGTGGCACTTTAGTTGGGATCCCAATTCGTCGGTCACTACAGACGTACGTCGAACGTGACCGACTGAAAGGGAACGTCTCGGTTACGTATGTAACCCTCGTTCCCTGAAGGAGGGAACGGAGACGTACGTCCCGTCGCCACAGTTTCTGTACCCTCGCTGTAGCGCGGACACCAGTTGTCTCCTCAGCGAAAAACAGAGTGCGATTGCATCTGCTTCCTATTTATATACACGCCACGCCAATTCCATTGGCTTGTTTTAGTTTACACGAAGATGATAGGGCTCTCTAAGCGATATCCCAATTCGTCGGTCACTACTGACGTACGTCTCCGTTCCCTCCTTCAGGGAACGAGGGTTACATACGTAACCGAGACGTTTGTATTATTGTGGCAGTAGCAAACCTCAGTACTCAAGGGGACGATATAGCTACCTTCAAAAGCCTGTGCCAGTCGGCATGAAACTGAAGTTGCAATAGTGTTTTTTCCCCTGTTGTGACATATGAGTAAAACGGCTTCTTGAACAAGAAAAATGTAGGGTGGGACTTGAATTTGTCCATTGGGAACTGATTGGATGACTGTGGTTTGGTATTTCTGTGATTTTTATATGAGTGACAGGTTGTCCCGCCCTCACACCACTAAACTTGTCATCAGAGAAGAGATGTCGCTGCAAAAGGGAGAGGAACTTATTTTGATTAAAGATTATGAGGGCAAAATAATTATCTGCACAGATAATTAATTTATAATAAATACTGCAATATTCCTTAAAGTTTAATTTGTTGTTATTCAGGCAGCTAGCTATAATCATGTTTATGCTAATTATGGCTATTACACTACTTAGAATGCAGCACATTACTATGGCGTTTTATGAAATGCTTTCAAGTTGACCTTTTATTTGGCAGGTATGAATTCCATCTTGGTGTATGTGGGTCATGAAGTGTTTGAAGAATATTTCCCTTTTCGTTGGAAGATGGCCAATAACCAATCACACGCAGAGCATCTAGCACAGAACCTCCTGGCCACCTCCATATGGGTGTTCATAGCCTACCTGCTCTACAGGAAGAAGATCTTCTGGAAGATTTAAAAGTGTTTCTGTCCTGCAGATTTTTGGACCTGCTCATCATTGTGAAGGAGATTTTTTTTTTTTGGATATTTTTAGATGTAGAAAATCAGCAGATCTCTGAACATCTGTGGGGAGACAAAAACTCACACGTGATCCAGGAATAGATCTTGGCTATTATTTGAGAAGAGCAGAGGGAAGAAAAAAGAAGTGGCAGTGCAAAGATACCTCTGTGGACTCAACCAAGCCTTTAGAACGAATGCCAAGGGCAGATTCTGCTCAATTCTAATTTAGTCTACTGGTTTTGGTTAATTAATGATGTTTTGAAGCACAGTGATGCATTATGATTGGATTTGGAATTTCTTAAATTCCTAAATCTCTGGACTAATTTAGGTTTAATTAAATAATTGATTTCTACAATTGTGAAACTAATTTCACAAGAAAGAAAACCCCAAAATGCCAAAAACAGTCTTCCATCAAGGTCCACAAAATGTGCTGAAAGATCCATTATTAAGGCAAAATAATATTACACAATTTTGTTTAATTTTTAATCAGTAGCACTCTGGGACTTTATTTTATTATTTTTTTTAATCTTCAGTGGACTCTGTCTTTATCTCTTTTTTATACTGTGGTTTTAATCCTTATATCTTAAGATAAAAGTATCATGGTTAAAATGATGTATATTTGTGTTCTGCCTTCTCAAAAACTCAGGAGATTTGCACAGCTTGGAGTGCCAAATATAGTGTACTTTATGCTTTCTCAGATAAAACAATGTCCTTGTTTATTACAGTTGCCCATAACTTGTTACCTCTACCGCAAACATGTAAAATTCTAATTAAAGAAAATAACACTAATCACTGACATATTTCCCATACACAATGCTGCTTGAGAAAATAATTGTTTCAAGAGAAGGGAAAATATTGATCAACCATATTTGTTTGTTGCCAACTTGAAAAATGAGTTCCATTTTTGTAACGGATGATGGATATTTTACAGATGTATGAACTACATATCTTCATGTATATCTTTGTTTTATACCTATCAACACGAGATGTGGTAAAAATAAAACTTTTTTGCCATTAAATCTCTTACAAAAAAAATTCTGTCATTATGTCACGCCAAACCTTTGTGACATTCTTTCTTCTGTGGAACATAAAAGAATATATTTTGAGGTAAAAATACAGAGGTACAAAATTGTGTATATATTTATTATAATCTTCTGTTATTTATTTATATATATATATATATATATATATATATATATATATATATATATATATATAATATATATATATATATATATATATATAATATACATATACAGTCCAAAAGTTTGGAACCACTACGTTTTTGTAATGTTTTTAAAAGACATTTCGTCTGCTCACCAAGGCTACATTTATTTAATTAAAAATACAGTAAAAACAGTAATATTGTGAAATATTATTACAATTTAAAATAACTCTTTTCTATTCGAATATATTTCACAAAGTAATTTATTCCTGTGATGGCAAAGCTGAATTTTCAGCATCATTACTCATTACAGCACCATTCAGCACCATTACTCATCATTACTTCAGCATCATTACTGAATAGAAAGTATAAAAGAACAGTGTTTATCTGAAATCTAATCTTTTGTAACATTATAAATGTCTTTACTGCCACTTTTGATTGATTTAATGCATCCTTGCTGAATAAAAGTATTAATTTCTTTCATTTCTTTTCAAAGAAATAAAAATTCTTACTGACCCCAAACCTTTGAACGGTAGTGTATAAATTTACAGAAGCTTTGTATTTCAGATAAATGCTGTTCTTTTGAAATTTCTATTCCTCAAGGAATCCTGAAAAAAAAGTACACAACTGTTTTCAACATTGAACATAATCATAAATGTTTATTGAGCAGCAAATCAGCATATTAGAATGATTTCTGAAGGATCATGTGACACTGAAGTGTCACACTGAGTAACGATGCTGAAAATTCAGCTTTGCATCACAGGAATAAATTACTTTGTCAAATATATTTAAATAGCACACAGTTATTTTAAATTGTAATAATATTTCACAATATTACTGTTTTTTACTGTATTTTTAATTAAAAATAAATGTAGCCTTGGTGAGCAGACAAAACTTCTATTAAAAACATTAAAAATCTTAGTGGGTCCAAACTTTTGGACTGTACTATATATATATATATAATTTATGTATTTATTATTATTTATTTTAGGAGTGTAGGAAGACTGATTACGTCATTCAGTGCTTCATGAGAGTTGGCGGGGCTACAGAGATATTTTGGTGCATTGTTTAGACTCTGTTGGAATTTTCTGTACAGCATCATGGGTAATGTAGTTTTTCATCAAGGATTCCACTCTTAAACAATTATTTTAAAACTAAGTTAAAATAATGTGGGTTGATGGCTTCAACAGAAGCAAAGCTATCAGTTAACAACCCCACAGCTCACAGTAAGGCTGTATTTAAAGGTTTATAAGTTATTAAAAATAAATTTCCCTATGGAGAAAATGAGTGGAGTTTTTACTCTTGGAAGCAGACTGTTTCACTCTATAGAGTACCTCAGGGATGAAGTGTTTTTGTAGGTGTTACGTCCCCCTTTTGTCTAGGGGTGGCGGGAGAGCAACATATAGAAATAAAAAGTAATAAAAGATATGTCCCTTCAAAAACACAGTGCAAAAAATAAATAAATAAATAAATAAAAATGAGAGAGTTGGTTCAGTCTGCACTCCCAGAACTCACACGAACACAAAATAACTCTTCAAAAGGTTTATTTAACATAAAGTCTCTTATAACAATCAAGGATAAGGCAAAATAATATGGATAACTAACAAGACGCTTCTAGCTTCGGGAGGGGGTTAAAGCCAAACTAACAAACAAAAGGAGTAAGCTAACTGGAGTAAGGGAGTCTAAATAACCTATCAAAACAAAACAACAAATCTCTTACCTGACTGCCTCACTAACCAAAAACAGGGGTTAGTAAAAAAACAAAAAGGCATCCACCTCCCTAATGCGTCTGCAACACGAATAATGGGGCAATTACACACTACCACAACAGCACATACAACATGTTTCTCTTAAAGAAGCATTCACACCAGCAAATACAACAGGTTTCTCTTAAAGAAGCTTTCACACCGGCAAATACAACAAAAGTTCTGGGAGGGAAGACAGGCCACACTCTCTCTGGGAAACAGCCAGCTCCTGCGGTGTAAATGCAAGCTCCTCTCCATACTCTAACGAGGAACAGGTGGCATCAATTGGGCTCCTGCAAGAGGACAGGGAGGAACAGAGGAAATAGGGAAAAAAAAACTACACTTCCCAGCAGGCTGTTGGGCATCAGAGAGACAGTGTCACATACACAGTCACAGAACAACAAAACAATAAACAATATACGTCCTGGGACGTAACAGTAGGCAAAACCCGGAAGCCATTAGCATTGAAGGACTTCCGGTTCCATCGCCCTGAAGTCTATGGGTTTTTTGAATGGGTTTTTGCTAAATCGCCTGAAATAAGGTCTGTGGTTAACAAAGCCTCTAAATATTATTACGTTTTGATCTATGACATAAAACACACCAGTTATAACCCGCTTGTGATTTTTTTTAAACCTTTATTGTGTCTTAAAAATGGCGGTTGCTAACAAATTGCTAAAAGGGACTACTTCCTTTGGCGGGGACTTTAGACGTCATCATGACAAACAGGATATTTGGACAGCATTCCTCATGAAAAAGTGGTTAAGTATTCATACACAGCTCAGATCATAATCAGCGCGCATGTTTTTAAATAAAGTTGTTTTTTTTTTTTTTAAATAAAGTTTGAGGAAGCTTGGTGGTGACTTTGATCCATCACCATGGTATGCTGTAGTCTGTTTATAGCCTAGCCTACTGTTAGCTTTTTATATCTGACAACTTTATTTAGGCTTCAAAATGTATAAATGTTGTGTTAACTTGTAAAGATTATCTTGATAGACAAAACGTGTAAGTGTCATAAACCTTTGTTAAACACAGAGCTTATTTTTTGTTATTTTCCAAAAGTCTATAGGAAAAATGAATAGGCTTTTGATCGAGGGAACCCGTGCACTGCTAACTTCTGGGTTGGCCTACAAAAACACGTCATCCCTGAGGTAAGATTAAATATTACAGGGCACATGAAAAAAAAAAAAGAAAAAAAAAGATGTTCACAAATATATGATTTATAATATATACTGCAATATTACTTAATACGAATAGTCAATATTGATTTCATGGGTACTTTAAGCGTTACTGCGCCTTTAAAAAACCTGTTCGGAGGTGCGGGTAGCAGTGCGCATGCTTAAGAATAGAGGAAGTCGGTAATGGTGACGGATGATGTGGACCTGAATCGGTTGAGAGCATCAGCGCGTCTTCAAGAAAGAAAGAAAGAAAGAAAGAAAGAAAGAAAAAAAACTCTTGAAGACGGACTCACGGATATGAAGCGAGGTGTCTGAGTTTCTCTGGACAGAGACAGAATACACCCACAGTCTGCGATGATGGCAGAATGCGATCCCACCGACGGCGAGCCGGAGAAAGGCGGCGGAGATTTAACACCGGAGTCGAACTTTCTCACGTCGGAGGTGCCCGCGGTGTTATTTGAAAAGACCCGGCCGGTTCCGTCACTGGGACTTTCGCTGAACCCCGGGGCAGCGGTCCGGATCTCGGACTCGACGGAAAGCGTGCTAACGGAGCTGGAAGCGGACGGGTCGGGGGAAGAGGCGCTTCTGTTACCAGGACCTGCCGGAAATCTCTCACCTCGGGCTGGAAGAGAAAAAAGGACGCGGAGGAACAGACACAGCTCATCATCTGATAATCTGGCATCTCCAGGTGAGATAATATGAGCTGGAGGTTACCGGTCATAATCTGATCAACATTTTGTTCAGATTAAACTGGCTCAAGCTAAAGGTGTCTTCACACACTTCGACACCTTTTGTTTTGCTTATCTTACATTGTTTTGGTGTATATTTGTTTCAGTGCAATATTTCCGGTTTGCAAAATAGCATTCTTTTTTTCCGTTGTTACTTTTTAACAAAAGACAGTTCACACTTGTTAAGCATAACGCTACTGACCACGCCTTTATTTAAATATAGCCACTCCCCCTTTTCGAATGACAGCCACTTTTCGTCATTTTGTTGTATAATCTGAATTCAATCCGAAAAGAACGCATAAGGGACCAGTCTGCATTAGTTTCCATAGCAACCGCGCGTGTTCTGTTTCTGTTGCGCGCAGTGTTCCAAAAAAACAGCTAATATACCTTGGGGAACTTTGTAAGGGATTAAATCAAAAGCATTTTACAGAGAAAGTAGAGGTTTTTTTGCCTCCTTCCTTACACATACTAAACAAGTTTTAATGCAAAAGAGTATTATATATTCTAAATTGACTCCCACACGTCTTGTTCTGCCTGTTACTCCATCTGCTTTATCTCAGAGCATGGTCCATTAACCATGTCCACAGTTCAGATTACATGCTCTTTGGACCTGGAGCACACACAGGTGACACCACATCAGCTGCTGGGACATCTACAGAACTCTTGATATGCATGCTTGACTGTTTCTGTGTGCTGCATAGATTTTTGTCTTTCCATATGCGTCTGTACATGAAGATTACTTGAGCAGCTGTGGGGTGCATTGATGCAGTAAAGTTTCCTTGCATATTAATAACCGGTTCATTTGAATGCGGATAAACTAGACAGCAGAAACACACTTAGTTTTTTCTGAGATCTACATCCGAGCCTTCAGTGAAAGTCTAGTTTAAATGAAGGTGATATTAGAATTGCATCACTGTGTTATGCTATTTTTTAATTTGTTTTATAGGCAAAGGATGCAAATACTATATATAGTTATTGAATGTAAGTGCAGCCTTTACACAACAAAGCAATATGATTGAAAACATCCCAAAATAGGTCACATTTAACACTTAAAAAATGATTACATTTGTGATGAAATTGAAGTCCTGACAGATCTTTTCTTCCATATTGTGACATACACTAATGAGCAAAAACAATAAGATGAAGCGAATATTGTTGTTCATCTCCTAACAAGGCCACATATTAAGAATATATGGTAGGCAAACAATCAGTTCTCTTTAATCAGTGTGTTGGATGCAGGAGAAATGGGCAGGAATAAAGATCAGGGCTGCGTTTCTCAAAAAGCATTGTGAGCTAAGTCGCTCATTGGTGTCAATGGTTCTACAGTCGAATTAGGCTTACGATGATTTTGGGAAACGCAAAATTGTTATGAAAAGATGGCTGGGTCAGAGTATCTCTGGAACGTCAAGGCTTGTGGATTGCTTTCGGTCAGCAGTGGTGAGAATTTACTGATGAGGGACAAACCTCAAACCCGCGACAGGGTGTTGGACACCCAAGGCTCATCGATGCATGATGGCAGCAAAGGCTATCCCATCTGGTCCGAGTCAATGTCCGTCGAAAGTGCCTACAATGGGCACATGAGTGTTAGAACTGGACTTTGTAGCATTGAAAGAAGGTCGCCTTGTCTGATAAATCCCATTTTCTTTTACATCATGTGGATGGCCATGTAGGAGGAGGAGTGTGTGAATTTTCATTTCATGCTGAATTTAAATGAAAGATGTCATCGAACGTTTTTTTTTACAAGATGTAATATAAGTCTAAGGTGTCCCCTGAATGTCTCTGTAAAGTTTCAGCTCAAAATACCCCATAGATTTTTTTTTTAATGAATTTTTTTAACTGCCTATTTTGGGGCATAATTAGAAATGCGCCGATTCAGGCTGCGGCCCCTTTAATTGCTCGCGCTCTACGCCCCCTCCAGAGCTCTCGACTCTATCATTGCATAAACAAAGTGGCTAACGGCTAATGCTACAGTGTTGGAGAGATTTATAAAGAATGAAGTTGTGTTTATGAATTATACAGACTGCAAGTGTTTAATAATGAAAATAGTGACGGCTCTTGTCTCCGTGAATACAGTAATAAACGATGGTAACTTTAACCACATTTAACAGTACATTAGCAACATTTTAACGAAACATTTAGAAAGACAGTTTACAAATATCACTAAAAATATCATGTTATCATGGATCATGTCAGTTATTATTGCTCCATCTGCCATTTTTCGCTATTGTTCTTGCTTGCCTAGTCTGATGATTCAGCTGTGCACAGATCCAGACGTTAATACTGGCTGCCCTTGTGTAATGTCTAGAACATGAGCTGGCATATGCAAATATTGGGGGCGTACATATTAATGAGCCAGACTGTTACGTAACAGTCGGTGTTATATTGAGATTCGCCTGTTCTTCAGAGGTCTTTTAAACAAATGAGATTTATATAAGAAGGAGGAAACAATGGAGTTTGAGACTCACTGTATGTGTCTCCATGTACTGAACTCTTGTTATTTGACTATGCCAAGATAAATTTAATTTTTAATAGGGCACCTTTAACTTTTTAAGGTGTTTGAACACAAATGTGTGTCCACAGTGTGTAAACAGCCAGCCTATAATGGTAAAAATCCACCCAATACTTTTTTTAGAATCCTCATTTATAATTTTCAATCTCTCAGAACACGCTGTTTGATATTTCCCCCTACTCCTACGTAAGAATAGGGAAACCCTGCCCATGACTGGTGACGATCTTACCTGTCAGCATAGACAAACCCCTGAGTGAGATGCACAGAGTCCGCCATTTCTGTTTACTCACTGTTTCAGCTAGAGATTTACAATGTCTTTCCCAAAAAAAACATTACAAATGTTCTGTTGTCAGATGTACCAACGAACATACGAGGCTTCATAGACTCCTGCCATCTGAGTCACTGAGGACACCGTGGTTGAAGTTATTACTCAAGGATGGATCAGTACAAACCATATGTGATCCACTCCAAAGGGATACTGGTCACGGCAGAGAGAGCTTGCGCATTATTACAGTTGTTTTACGGATATAAAGTTTATCAGTTTAATCACCCCCGAAAACTTATAAAGTAGATCTGTATATATCTGTTAGTTGTAACGAGTGTTTTTGTGCAGATCGCTGTGCATGGTAATGATAATTCAAGGGAGAGTTTATAGATAAAAGATTTTAATGCGCACTTTTTGTACTGCGTTTTATTCAGCTCTTATGGTGATTTTCTGGAGTGATAACATGTGTATCATCTTTTGTGTGATGTACAATAAACTTCATTAAGGGTGCGTTCACACTTGTCATGTTTGGTTCGATTAAAACGAACCCTGGTGCGATTGCTCGGATAGTGGGGTTAATTTGAACATGTGTGAACGCTGCCATCCGAACTCTGGTGCGCACCAAACAAGCGGACCGAGACCGCTGAAAAGATGGGTCTCGGTCCGCTTCCAAACGAACTCTGGTGCGGTTCGAATGATATATGAACGCAACACGGACCAAAGACATGTAACCGAACCAAAAACAGGAAGACGAGACCCTAAAAAGGACGGAATCCTCACGCATGTCGGTTTTTCTTGTCATAGTCGCAAGTTTGCCCATGACTGACATCAGACGCGTGTCTCCATGCAGCAGATCATTTGTGTGTGTGACGGAGGGATTCCCGCCGGTGTTTTGACTACTTTACACATTTTAGAAGCTCTTCACGAGTTCCCAGCTGGCCTAAATACCATCACATGCAGGCTACACACCGCTACACACACACAACGAGCGCATTTATCTCAGAAAACAGCATTGTTTTGGATGTTCGGTAAGTTCTGTCTCAAAATAGGCAATACGTCATAAAATCCGACCAATCACGTCGTGAATGTATCCCTATGCCTTTAGGTTCGGTATCTTTTGGTTCGGTGATAAAATTGCCAATGTGAACGCTAACCGGACCAGGACTAAATGTTTTTTTTTCTTCTTTGGTCCGGACCAAATGAACCAAACGAACCGAACTACAAGTGTGAACGCACCCTCATTAACTCATCAGTAAAGATCTCCGATTCAAACTAAACACCCCTACAGAGAGTTTCTGACATCATTAGTGCGTGAGATTGTTCTGTCACCTGAGCACCTCTGCCCTCTTAGGCCATGAGCAGCAGCTCATTTGCATTTAAAGGGCACACATTAAAACGGCACGTTTTTGCTCAGCCCCAAAAAGTGGCAAGTTTAAAGGGGTGGTTACATGCGATTTCACTTTTTTAACTTTAGTTAGTGTGTAATGTTGTTGCTTGAGCATAAACAGTATCTGCAAAGTTACAGCGCTGAAAGTTCACTGCAAACGGAGATATTGTCTTTTAAAGTTATGGCATTTTATTGCCTACAAAAACGGGCGGTTTGGACTACAACAAGCTTCTTCCTGGGTTGGTGACATCATAAACCCTTGCTATTAACATAAACACTGCCCCCGGGAACACGCAACAAAGTGGGCGAGGCCATGTGGCGCAGCATAATGAAAGCGGAAGAGTTGTTTACACCGGACGCGAGCTGTGCGACGCGTCAAAAGATATAGAACCCATTATAATATTTTCTACACTGGATGCGGCGCTGAAGACAGATTCCAGAATCTACACGAGTTCAATGCTGGATTCACACAAAGGCTTTTACTGAAAGATGAAGCAGTTCCTACTTTAAAAGCAGAAGCTGCTGTTTATTGTCTTCAAACTGTAAGTACATTTTATTGTTTATAACTTACATGTCTTTTAAACATAATGTTATAGTTCTGTTGCTGTTTTTAATGCATCTAGGACATATACAAAGAGCAACTCGTTTTTGCTAGCCAGTTAGCTAAATTCTAGTGCAACAAGCACTAACAAACTTCTATGTTCATAGACAAACTGTTGTTCATGCTATAAATTAAAAGATACCTTTACAAAAATGTGACTACTCAGGCATGTATTTACTACAGGAAAGCTTTAATCAGGATAAAACTGTATATTGAAAGCTAACAAACAGCAGTGACAGCATATGTAAACACTTTGACACAAATACTAAATGAAATACCATTCATAACCTTTAAATAGCCGCGATTGGAGAGGCTTTATCCTCTTCATCTGGGTCTGATTCGGCTCAATTTGATACAGTAATATAGGCACTTTTATTTACTTTCCACCTAAGCGCGTAATAACGGATGGTAAGGGACGTGGCGTTTCCAGATGCTTCAGCGAATCACGATAGACTGGGCCAGTTACCAACCTGCTAACCAATCTGAATGTCGGAGGGAGTGGCTTCATAGAAGCAGGAAGTCAAACGAGCCATTCATATGACATTGGAAACAGAGGTATAGAATAAAGATAAAATATATGAAAAATACAGCGTTTTCAAAAAAACGAAGCATTAAGACATGTTATACTGTGCCCCAAAAACACAATCAAGCCCAGAAAAAAACCACGTAACCACCCCTTTAACATAAATAATAAATTCTCTGTCGGGTGTTTTGAGCTAAAACTTCACATACACACTCTGGGGACATCAGAGAAGGTGCAATAAAGGTGCAATAGGTGAGTGTATACAGAATTTTATTTTTTTATTTATTTTTGACCATTAAACATATTTTACTGGACTGTAACACTTCTACCCATTTAAGAAAAATGTTTTATTCTGTTGATTCCTTTTTAAGAGTTTTTTTACCCAAGTAAATCCAAATTTAGTTTTAAGGTTTTTAGGAAAAAATAATCTTAAACATCTTTTTTTTTATTATTTATTTATTTTTTTTATTATAACTAAACAGCCATGAATATAGCCATAGAAGCTGGCAAGAAAGAAAGAAGGAAAGAAGGAAAAAGAAAGAGTTTTTTGTTGTTGTTGTTGTTGTTATTGTTGTTATACTGGTTAAAAGTCTCCTCATATCCTGATAGCAATCACTGTTAAACAGTCTAAATGTATTTTTATAAATGCATATTGTCTGTGGAAGGCGTAGGATCATAAAATGTTCATCCAATTATTGTATTCAGTCTGAATGAATTAATATTATGTCCTACCTGCCTGTCAGCATAAGTATTTATATACCCACGGACACCCTGTTCCCACAGACATTATACATCATCAGCGCATTTCATTTATTCAGTTTATACAGACAGACTTCAGTCACGGAGCACCACAAACAAACAGCAGCCACCTTTTACAGTTCCTACTAAAAGAAAAAGAAAAGAAATGAGCTTATGCTGCGTTCACGCCATAAATACTGTAATTAAGAGATGGCAACGGAGCTGTTCAGTCAGTCAACAGTATCAGCACCGAAATTAATGTGCAGCAGTCAGGTACAAGTTGTTCACACTCATAATGTAATGTGCTGTGAGACATGAGAAAGTTTAACGTCGTTTCTTGTGACGCTTTGCCGAGAGAAGCTGTGTATGCATTCCTGTGTTTTGGAGGAGGCTTTGGACGATGATTTGCAGGGAGTGTGAGATTGTATGCTTTCAATGCTAGCAGGCTAACATTAGCATTTCCCAGATCACCTACTGCACCTTTAAATTTGTTCATATTAGATCTAAAACTTAGTTATGCCTCTACTGTAATGTGGAGGTGGATTGGATATGAGTATTTTTGAAAATAGGGAAATTAGTCTTTTTGAAATCATGCAATTTTGGTGGTATGACAAAGACATCTGCGCTTGCATTTGTTATTCATTTCAATGGATTTTTTTACTAGACGCTTTCCGGCGGCTGTTCAGCTAGCTATCCATCTGACTGTCCTTTTTTTTTTTTTTTTTGTGAATGAGTTCTTACATCTCACAGCATGTTTGCAAAATCAGTTTGATCAAATATTGAAACGTTGAATGAATTTGGAAATAGTACATGCCTTAATTACACTTGGCTAAGATGAAGTCTTTTAAAAATCAAGCTATTCTGATAATTGATATTGATGACAAGCAGATATGTTTTCTGAGGTGTGTGTTCCATGGGTGTGTCTGTGTGTACAAGAGAGGGAAAGTGTTCTTGTCTTCTAAATGTTTAATGGCCATCAGAGAGGTTCTGTCTGTCTGTCTGTGTCTAATGGACTCTTATTCATCAGCTGAGTCTATGCATGTTTTACCTTTTAGAGCCTATGTAGACCACTTTGTGTTAGTTTTACTGCAGTGTATGCATTCATTGTAGTAGATTCTGTAAAAAAGTTGTGGTGAAATCCATAGTGATATAAAAACCTCCATGAGGTACAGGTATCATGTGACATGTATGTGTGCTAGGCTTTGTTCGCACTGGTTTTCAAACTTAATCTTTGTGACTTATTGTCTGCGCTGTTATTTTGCAAGTTATTTAATCTGATAACCTGTTTGTGCAGTGTAGTTGTTGCTATAGTAATAATTCATACGTATCTGAAATATGCCGCAAGGCTCTTTCAACAGCCGAGGGCATCAAACCACTTACGGATGTGGCTTTGATCAGGTTTGTAAACTTCGGGTTTTGTGTGGTTTGTTGAGACTACAAAAAACGAAACCCTTTTGAATCATATGCACCATTTTCTTTGCTGCCTTTCTATACAAAGCTTCAGTGAGCAAGTTGTGTTTGTAGTTCAGTGTTAATTAGAGACATTAAAGGCCCTCTTTACTTTAGTTTGGAATGGATGGTGACTGGATCATCTGATCTGATCATCAGCTGCCTCTTCGCAGATCACACCAGTGTGTAATTTGCATGTGAAACATCCCTGATACAAGTGTAAGCATTAGGAATCCGACTTAATGAAAGGGTCAAAAATATAAAAAAAAATACTCTTTGATATTTTAAAAATAAAAGTTCTGAGTATCACAAACATACTTTACACTCTCAAGCTGATAGCTCAGTTCATCCACAGTCCAAAATGGCCATGAAAAATTAAATATTGCAAAAAAAGTAAAATTTTAAGTCGACCTCAGAGACCAAATGAATAAAGAACAATATAATATGCACCCTGAACACTGTATTTTTCAAAGTTAAAAAAACAATTAAATGCATATTATTGGAGTATGTTTTACAAGAAAATGGTATTTCATTCTTCTTCAAAATTTCATGTTTAATGCAGTATGTTACTTGTTGTTTCTTTGTAATTATTGGTGAAATGTACTAGACACTTCTGAGTGAAAATTGTTTCAAAGTAAATCCTCAGCTGTTTTGGTAGCACTACAAAATAAATAAAATGAATAAATAAAAACTAAAAAGAAAAAAATCTGATAGGAAGTTCCAACATCATTTCTTCCATATTGTCATGCCACACAGAGTGAAAAATACATCGCTGAGCAAAGAGGACACTGACAACACGTCGACAGACAAGACAGAACAGGTTACTTATGATATTAAACCAAGTCCTAGCTTTCAAATTGTGTAATTTAAGAAATGCAAACAATAAAAACCATTTTGTGGCTCTTTAATGTGTCGTGACAGATTGCTTTAGCGCCTCAGCTCAAGAGGCTCGTGAAACCGATCATCTCTTCCTACTAGTCCATTTATAGCACCAAATAAACATGAATGAACATGAGAAGGAATGTTGTATCAAATGCGGAAAGACATAAATACACACCATTTTTCAAGTTCAAGTCCACCGAGGTTAATCTTCTAACTCCTGACTGCTTTGTCAGACAAAATGCCAGATTCTGCGTTATGATTGTTTAGATCACTTGTCAATCAAACTCCTGGTGAAGGGTCAATTAGATGAAGTCAGATCTAATGGGAGTTTGCAGCTGATTGTAAGAAAAGGTGGTGTTTAAATTAGGGCTGTCAAATGATTAAAATTTTTAATCAAATTAATCAGAATTTTCAGTGGATTAATCAGGATTAATCACTATTTGCAATTACACCTGAATCCTAACCATTTGTTTTTTTTCTGAAATGCATACCAAAAGATAAATAACAGGACACAGATACATAATTTTCATATTATGTCCGTTTATTAACACAGCCAAATAATGGTGGTTTAAATCAAGCTGAAACATACTACACACCATAATATTTGTCTTTGTAATGTCCCATCGCTTCCTCTTTGGCATTCCTCTTAACCAGGATGTACAATTTACAGTATTCAATTGAACAGAAAGCAATAAATGTAGTCAAGTCATAACGGTGGCCTACCAAATTTTTCCACAATTTGAGTCATCTGTTTCTGCACTGTCAGTCCCAATGGTTGTCGTCTTGCCCTCGATGTCCCACTTACGTGCAACAGACAGGAACTGTTCTTTACAAGCCTCCGCAAAATGACGCTCCTCAGTTTTTAATATAACTTAGTCAGCGCAAAAGACTTCAGTTCCCACGTGTCACTAATGAAATGTGCAGTTACTCCGAGGTAGTTGTTGTTACTCACTGATGTCCAATGGTCTCCTGTCAGGGCGATATGATTTACTTGAGCCAAGACCTCATTCTTTTTTTCCTTTTCGTTTTCATAGAGCTTGTGGATTTTCGTCATAACTGTGGCTCTTGACGGTGGCTTATAGGATGAGTCTTGAGACACCACTTGCAAAACATCAAGGAAACCTGAGTCTTCTACAATGCTAATGGGTCTGCAATCCTTTGCAATCCATTTTGCTATTGTGTTGGTCAAATTATCTGAGGTTGATTTTGTTAATGGCCTGCGAACATTCAGCGTGGTCTGGCGCAAACCACTTGCTGAACCTGACGGCCCAGCAAACGCATGATTGCCGTTGACATGGTACCTGAAGCTTGAACAGCTCCGGTGAAATTGAAACTCCTTGTTACAAATCTTGCAAATAACCTTGTACTTGTTAACTGTACCATCATCATTCTTTTTATATTTGAATCCGTCAATAGGCCCACTTTGCTCACCTTGCTCCACCTCGCCTCTAGCTCCCAACCACTTCCCTGACTTTCCTGACCTGAATAATTTGTCACACTGCGCATGCGTGAAATGCGTTAAAAAAAATTGACGTAATTAACAACAAACAACTAATTAACGTCGTTAACGCGCTATTTTTGACAGCCCTAGTTTAAATGGATGAAATGATTGGAGAAGTCCTGCATGCATCACCAGAGAGAAATCTGTTATTTTTCAAGATCAAGTTTTTGATTTAAAAATTACGAAGGTATGCGTTTAAAAAAAAAAAATAAATAAAATTGAATTAAAAATAGAAAGGTGAATTTCCTTTTCATGCCAAATTTAAGGAATAAGAACAAGTCATCTTTGTGGTGAATACATTGTGTGCACACATACTAGTGTTCTTAGCTGGTACAGGAATTTTACTAGCTGGATTCTGTTTTGCTGGAATCTTTCTTTTGCCATATTTTACAAAGTAGGTATGAGATCCCACATAGGGTATAAGCTGTCAAGACCTGGTACGGCACATGTAAATATTGCATTTGCTGGTCTTTAGATGAATCGCTTTGAAATTGAACCTTTCATTTAATGCATATATAATATAATACATTTATTTATTTATTTACCCCCCCCCCCCCCCCCAGTTTTTTTGCACTCCAGAAATGCACAGTGCTCTTTTAATTTTTATCTTTTTGAAGGCTGGTTTGCAGACAGAGCAAAAGTGTTTGACTAAATTGCATGCTCACTAGTGATTCAGCTTTGAAGCTTGGAATTCTAGGAGTAGGTTCAATTTTGTTCCAGATAAAAATGGCCTTGAGCATGAATTTCACTCTGATGGAAATTATTAAAAGAAAATCATTCCCCAAAACGTTCTGCTATATGGCCTTTTGAGATGAGGGGACATATTTACATGTAAATTCAGACATAAAAGATAATATATTCACTGCACTGTACATTTGACTCACTTTGTATGCGTGCATATAGGTAATAGCAGTGGAGAATTCAACCATTTCCCAGAAGACCCAGAGTTTGGAGAGATTATCCAGAGGGCGGAGCAGGCAATCGAAAATGGTGTCTTTCCTGAACGCATCTCGCAAGGATCCAGCGGAAGCTACTTTGTCAAGGATCCTAAAGGGGTATGTGTATTTAAATGTTGAGATTGTCTCTAATAAAATCATTTTTAAGCACCATAACAGAGGAACATTTACATTTAGTCATTTAGCAGACGCTTTTTTCCAAAGCGCCTTACAATTGAGGAGAACAATAGAAACAGTTGAAGAACATGTAAGTGCTGTGACAAGGCCCAGTTAGTCTAGCACAATACATGTATCACACAATATATATATATATATTTAGAAAACTGAGAATAGATAGTGTTAATATAAATGGGTCAAATGTTGATGAAAAAGATGAATTGGGCAGGTCATTCCACCAGCAGTGAACTGTCAAGGAGAAGGTCCATGAAAGTGCTTTTGTATCTCTTCGGGATGGCACCACAAGGTGCCTTCCACTTGCAGAATGCAAGCTTTTGGAGGACACATGAGTATGAAGTAGTGAGTTTAGGTATAGGGGTGCAGAGCCAGTGATTGTTCTGTTGGCAAACATCACTGCCTTGAATTTGATGCGAGTGGCTTTTGGCAGCCAGTGCAAATTGATGAAGAGAGGTGTGACATGCTTTCTTCGGTTCATTAAAGACCAATCTCGCTGCCACATTCTGGATCAGTTGCAGAGCTTTGACAGTACATGGAAGGCCTGCCAAGAGAGCATTACAACATTTTTTAACCTTGATAGAACCAAAGCTTGGACAAGGAGATGTGTAGCATGCTTCGATAGTAAGGGCCTGATCTTTCTAATGTTGAAGGTAAATCTGCAGGACCGGGCAGTTCTAGTGTTGTGCTCTATGAAGTTTAGCTGATCATCAAACACAACTCCAGGCTTCCTGACTGTCCTGGAAGGAGTTATGGTTGATGAGCCTAGATCAGCGGTTCCCAACTTTTTTTCCTGCACATCCCCTTCTATGTCCCAACCGGGTTGGCGCACCCCCAATCCCCACTTCAGGAAAAAAAAAAACGCAACAAGGCTTTGTTTTATCGCCATATAAAGACTCATGTTTAATCATGCGCAAATAACCAGAACACGCATGACAATAACATCAACAAAGTTTCAATATAATGCAACAAATCTACGCACAAGCTTCCACTTTTAAGAGGACAGACACAGGCTCAGTGACTACGTTTACATGGACAGCAGTAATCCGATATTAATACGATTAAGACAATACTCTGATTAAGAAAGGACCATGTAAACAGCAATGTTTTAATACCTTAATCCGACTAAAGTCATACTCAAAGTAAACACAAATCGAATTAAGACAGGTGGAGTATTCCTATTTTAGTCGCATTATTGGAGTGCATTGTAGACATGACTTTTTGCCACATTTTGCCACAGGACACATTACACACACGGCAGTGGTCAACCGTTTTGACGGCAAACAAGAGAGCAAGCGTCAAGCAAGAAACCACAAATCAAATTCCTCTCACCTCATCTCTCATCCAGTACCTCTGAGTTTGTCGCAGTGGCATGAATAAAAGTTACCGAATTAAAGTACAGGAGGCATGCTGCTGTAGAATTTGTATTCACCGTTGTCTATTTACAGAGAGAGAAAATAAATAGTAGCCTGGGCTAAATCGTGTTAACGATTTACTAATTTGTTCCCTCTATGTATAAATCAAGGGAACGAATTAGTAAAGCATGCACACTATTTATTTATTTATTGCATGTCATGTGCGGGCTCCGTATATACACTCTAAAAAATGCTGGGTTAAAGTTGGGTTGAAAATGGACAAACCCAGCGATTGGGTTAAATGTTTGCCCAACCTGATGGGTAGTTTTACTTAACTCAACTATTGTTTAAAAATTACTGTATTGCTTGCTTAAAATGAACCCAAAATATCTTAAAAAATTAACATTTATTAATGTTTAATAAATGAACATTTTAATTTCATTTTAGATTCATTTTAAGTCAGCCATATAGTCATTTTCAAACAATTTTCAAACTACCCAGCAGGTTGGGCAAACATTCAACCCAACAGTTGGGTTAAAACAACACAATCGCTGGGTTTGTCCATTTTCAACACAACTTGGGTTGTTTTTATCCCAGCATTTTTTAGTGTATATTTGCACATATTGCATGTCAAATAATTAACTGCACTTGAAGCTTTCATAAGATTAAAAATGAAAACACCCAAAACTGTATATGGCACGAACTGTGTGATGATACGTGAAATTCTGTAGAGAACGTCGGACAGCGTGCTGTGGGGATGTAATGACGTTTGCCATTAATCGATCTATGTTCTATAACATGTAAAATGGGAACATGAATGGAATATTCTAAAAGCAACTCATGTAAACACCTTAATCATAATATTGTCTTATTCAGAATAAGGTCAGTAATTAGATTATTGCTGTCCATGTAAACGTAGTCAGTAACAGAAAGCACGGTTATTTTCAGCCGTGTAAAAGAAACATTGCAGCAATAGGCTATGAATGAAACGAGTTGGCACGCATATAGCCTAGCCTGGCCATAAAAGAAGAGCAGTGCGTAGAAGACATCAGCTATCTTCTTCTACGTTTCTATCAAAAACTAATAAATTATAGTTTTTATTTAAAATAAAAGCGATTACAAAGGAAATGTTTACTGTTCATGTTTTTTCAATTGTATGGAAAAATCCCACTTTACCGCCATTACATTTTTCCTCTCGCGCACCCCCTGTTGGCAGCTCGCGTACCCCTGGGGGTGCGCTCACCACACTTTGGGAATCCCTGGCCTAGATGAATGGAGAAGTTGTGATGAGGTGTTGGGTTGGCTGAAACCACAAACAGTTTTTTCTTGGCAAGGTTGAGTTGAGGTGATGGTCCTTCATCCAGCAAGAAATGTCTTTTAGGCAGGCTGAGATGTGAGCAGCTACTGTTAGATCATCCGGCTGGAATGAGAGGTAGAGTGGTGTCATCAGCATAGCAGTGATGGGAAAAGCCATGTTTCTGAATGACAGATCCTAGTGATGTCATGTAAATGGAGAAGAGAAGTGGTCCAAGCACTGAGCCCTGAGGCACCCCTTCAGCTAGATGTTGCGACTTAGACGCCTCACCCCTCCAAGATACACCCTGAAGGACCTACCTGAGAAATAAGACTTGAACCACTGGAGTGTGGTTCTTTAGATGCCCATTGTCTTGAGGGTTGACAGGGAAATCTGGTGGTCAGTTGTGTCAAAAGCAGCAGACAGATCCAACAAAATAAGTACTGATGGTTTGGAAACTGGACTGTTCACTGCTTATATAAATGCAGTCCTATTAAATCACGGAATTGAACCGCTATTTATGACATTTGATTTGATAAAAAACAAGCGTGACTGACACACTGCAAGCAGAGAGAATGTAAATCTCATTTCTGCTCGCCTTAAACACAAATAGACTCCCTCATTTTAGAACATTTGCAGTAGACAGACGAAAGTGCTGTTGTGTTCTGACACTTTGAAAGCAAAACCAAATGTTCAGAAACCAAAATATAAACATGTGGTGAGCACAATACAGCAGGGGGAGGGGGTTGCAATTGAACTCAGGTGAAAGCACCTTTAGAACACCTAGAACTTCTTAGTGCTTTTTAGTTGGTGTATGATGAGCAGTTTGCACACCACATCATGAGTGTCAACCGTTAGATTATGTATGCATGATCACCTCTCTCCTGTGAGCTAAACGCATACATTTATGCATGAACGTCATTACTTTGGATTTGTTCTCTCTGAAAGCATTTCCACTTTACAGCATGATTCATTGTAGTTGCATTCAAATCTAGTTAAATGTGATTTTTCTTGATTCCTCTATCTTCTCTTCTTCAGAAAATCATTGGTGTATTTAAACCAAAATCAGAGGAGCCTTATGGTCACTTAAACCCTAAATGGACCAAATATTTCCATAAAGTCTGCTGCCCGTGCTGTTTTGGCCGTGGCTGCCTCATTCCTAACCAAGGCTACCTCTCTGAGGCAGCTGCCTCACTCGTGGACCAAAAACTGGGTTTGGGGATCGTACCCAAAACTAAGGTGAGGATGGGCATTATATTTAAATTTGCCTTAAAATAAAGCTTTGATCTTGGAATTAAGAGAATTATTTTTTTTTTTTTTTTTCTCAGGTTGTAAATTTGGCAAGCGAGACTTTTCACTATAGTGCGATTGACCGTGCCAAATCCCGTGGTAAGAAATATGCATTGGAGAAAGTCCCCAAAGTTGGACGGCGGTTTCACAGAGTTGGCCTTCCTCCAAAGGTAACGAAACGCCTCATATTAATTCTATCCTTTCATTTTATCTAGGGATAAACTCACTTTCTTATGTGGAACACAAAAGGAAATATTTTGTTCACGTTGCTATTTTCATGCAAAATAAGCATGACTTGACACTTCTAAGTTTTCTGAAGCCATACGATTGCTTAGTATTATTATTTGCTGAAAATGTTGAGTTTCGCTGTAGCTCTTAAATCTCATTTGCTCTTTTACACGTTTGTGACCCAATGTTTTAGATATTAAAACCTTTCTTGGCACGTTATGTTTGAATGCATAGAAGAGAATTGAGAGCAGCAGAGGGTATTCTTGTTGTTCTCTTTTGTGTAGGTGGGCTCATTTCAGCTGTTTGTGGAGGGCTATCATGAAGCAGACTACTGGCTGAGGAAGTTTGAGGCGGAGCCTCTTCCAGAGAACATGAGGAAGCAGCTTCAGTCTCAGTTTGAGAGGCTGGTGGTGCTGGATTATGTAATTAGAAACACAGGTATGCAATGATGAACAATGGCTAATGCCCAAAGACATTATAATTCATAAAATGAACTCGCTAATGCCCAAAGACATTATAATTTAAAAAAATAACTTTAACATCATTGTTCTTGAAAGCCATAGTAACCATAGTTTCCATTTAATCTCATAGTTACTAGTTATTTTTTGCTAAAAAAGAGCTATGCTATAGAATAACTTGATATGCGCACAATTACATTTTTTTTCTTGCGTGTCATGTGCGGGGCTCCATACAAAACGGTTTTTTTCCAACAGCCAGGCTTTTACATGCTTTTTTTTCCTCCCGCACCATACAAATATGCCATGTATTTGGGCACAACATTTACCCATATAAAAGAAATGCTAATTGTTTACTGTGTCTTTGAAAAGGAAATCTGATATCTCTTTTGGCTTCTTCAGACAGAGGGAACGATAACTGGTTGATCAAGTATGAAAAGCCAGGCGATGGAGAGCTGACAGAGAAGGTGAGCTGGGGGATATTTATAGAGCTTCTCTGCTGGGCAGCTCAAAGAAAATGGCATGACTGAGAACCATGTGCCTGCTGTAATGGAAGCAGGCAAATGCAGGGGTGTCATATTCCTATTTTTCATATGCCAAATGATATATATATATATATATATATATATATAATATATATATATATATATATATATATATATATATATATATATATATATATATATATATATATATATATATATATATATATATATATATATATATATATATATAATATATATAAAAAATAATATATAAAAAATAATATAATATGGTCATTTGGCATATGAAAAATAGGATATATATAGATATAGATAGATAGATATAGAGATATAGATATAGTACATTTTTGTTAACTTTTTACCATATGTCTTAGAAGCAATAGTTAAAAAAAAAATTTTCTTTTTTATTTTGGCTAAAAGTATTGCGATAGTATTGCATCATGAGTTCGGTATCGCGATAGTGTCGTATCGTGACATGAATGTATCGTTACACCCCTTATATATACATCTCTTGGTAAACAGTTCCTCCCATATTCACAGTAAAGCTCTTTAAACATCACACCACGTCAAACATAAGACTTTGTAAAGCAGCTTTGTTGGAGTTCTTTCTATATTTCTATTTAAGTTGCTGCAAATGTTAAATTATGGATGTAATGATGATTGTTTCTTAGTCCCACACAAATGCTGAGTTTCTCTTCCATTGTGTCTTTTTTCAGGAATCTGAATGGACTGACCCAAAAGACTCAGCCATAAAGATTGCAGCTATAGATAATGGTTTGGCCTTCCCTTTTAAGCACCCTGATGAGTGGAGAGCATGTAAGAAAAATTTCATTCTAATATTCTGATTTGGTGATTGGGAAACATTTATTTGTTCTACCATCTACCATTTCAAATATTTAAGCATAAATACAGTCTTGTATGTCCAGATTTTACAGAATGAATGCTTAACAGAATAAATGATTGGTGTTTTGGTGCGTGCAGATCCGTTCCACTGGGCTTGGTTGCCTCAGGCCAAAGTGCCCTTCTCCCAGGAGACCAGAGACCTTGTGCTCTCACGCATTTCTGACATGAACTTTGTACAGGACCTCTGTGAGGACCTTTATGAGATGTTCAAGGTAGGAAATCTAGTGTACCAATATTCTTACCATTCAGTGCAGTGAATTTGTTATAAAAGAGTTGCTTTGGCTGTAGTTTATTTAGAGACTCGACTTCTTGGACAGGGCTTTAGCTGGCTGTCATTCCGGTTTCTGTTAGCAAGTTGAAGCTTGGCATGCTGTCAGCACACTAAAACCCTTAAAGAAGTTGCGTCACTAAATTCATCCCTTTTTAAGTGGCACTGCTAAAAATATTCAAGCTAAAATTCACAAATCTAAGAAAAAGTCATTTAACTGACCTCTCTAACCTCTCTAAATCTGTTTTCACTGGTTTGCAGTGCAATAGGTTGATCGTTTATGCATCAATTAGCAAGAATCTTGTTCTTTTTAAAGTTAAATGAGTTTTCACATTAAGCACTTTGTGTTTTCAGACGGATAAAGGGTTTGACAAAACCATGTTTGAGAAACAGATGTCCGTTATGAGAGGGCAGGTATGTTTTATGTGTTGTGATCATTTTTCATTATGCTTTCTCTGCTATTCCAGAAACAGTTCTGTTCTCACACGTCTCATTCTCACTAAGTACTGGAGCTCTTCTCAATTAAAAATTCACAGCTAACGTATATTAATACACCCATTCAGGAAGCTATTTTCAGCCTATCACAGTTGAGATGTAGACCTGAATTTAGACCTCAGATTTTGCAATGCCAAGAAAAGGATTGTCTCTATCATTATTACATAACTTCTTTCTGCAAATGTATGATTTAGTTTGTCCAGTGGTCTCTTATATGCTATTTTACATTAGTTTAGAGGTCGGTAAGAATTGTTTTTTCAAAATGTTTTTGAAATAAGTTTTTTTTTCTGCTCACCAAGGTTGCATTTATTTGTTTTCAAATAAAGTAATATTGTGATATATTATTACAATTTAAAATTATACCTCTCTCTCTCTCTTTTTCTCTCTCTCTTTTTCTCTCTCTCTTTTTCTCTCTCTCATATACACACACATATATATATATATTACATTTTAAAATATATTTTGAAATAATAATAATAATAATAATAATAATTAAAAACCATTGGATTTCATCAGGAAGTTGTATTGTGTTGTAAGAGCTGTAAAGTCGCACTTTCCTGTTCTTCTCGAATAGATCTTAAACCTGACCCAGGCTTTGAAAGATGGGAAGAGCCCCATTCAGTTAGTGCAGATGCCTCGTGTGGTGGTGGAGAGGAGCCGCGGAGGAGGCCAGGGTCGTGTGGTCCAACTGGGCAATGCTTTTACCCAAACGTTTCACTGCAAGAGACCCTTTTTCACCTCCTGGTAAAGGGGCCTCACAGAGAGGAGGAAGACTGGATTGAAAATGGACGAGGGTCCTATACTAGACGGTAAGGGCAGATTCAGACACTGGATGGAGAACTTTTCTGATAAGGACTTCCTGGATGAATGTAGCAAAGAGAGAGACTTAAAAGACTGCACAGAGGTCTGTTGTGGAGGATCTGAGGCCTTTTGTTTTCCTGAGCCTTTTCCCAGAATTCTCCTCTCCAGCTCACTTTGGCTGTCAAGTTGGAATGTCAAAAGGGAATCGTTCTTTGAAAATGTTGAAGTTTTGTCGTGACAGCCTTTCTCAACTGCCAATTATTTTGTAAGTATATATATAGATATTATAAATGAAGAATGATGCATAAAATGTAATTTAAACTTGAAAAAATGCTTGAATGTATTCTGCAAGTTTACATTTTACACTTCTCCTGAGGACATTTCAACACCAAGGAACACTGGTGACCGTGGTATTTAATATGATGAATGTATTTGCTGATCATGTAACAGGATGCTGGTAACAGTATATACATTGTTAAAAGTGGGTGATTTGAAGCCCCTTGTTAAAGTATAATTCCAAAAGGTGTTTTTCTCTTTCACACAATCCTGTGTATGCATCTTGGACTTTGTATTCCAGCTGAACGGTTGCTAAAGTAGAGCTGTATATTAAAAATGAAGTAAATAAAAAAATAAAAAAAATAAAGCTTTGGTATTGGTAAAAATAGACCTAGTGTTATTTATTTTTAAGTTTTCCATTTGTTTGTAGTCGATACCCTCCGAGGCCGGCATTCTTTTTTTTAAAATGTATTTATTCATGTATTTATTTATTTTGCAGCTTTTGCTCCGTAAACCACTGTTAAATGCTTTTGTGGGGGCTTTTTTTTTTTCTTTTTCATTTCTTCATTTTTACAAAAGATTTTTACAAAAAAAAAAAAAAAAAATTATTTTTCCCCTCAATTCTCGAGTTTTCACTCAAAAAACACTCTTTTTGAATGCCGTTTGAGGCAATGGGTTCTAGTGGATCTCAACTTTTTTTTTTTTTTTTTTTATTATTATTATTATTTTTTTATTTCAAGCCTTTTCCCCACCCCACTCCAACCCCTATCACAATTTCTACCCAGTAAAATAATTTTAGATCTTGGCATAACTGAAAAGATGTATATTTGCTTTTAAAAGAGTAATATTAAGAGTAATTTTATCTTATTACTAAGTAGTTTTATCTTATTCTAATGATTTGTTTTCTTATTTTAGATCATTTTAAGTCATCTTGAGGCCCCTTAGTGGGCCCTGGTCCCCTGGTTGATAACCAAAAGCTCTGAGGTACTTGAAGTCTTGATCTGTCATTGTGTTGCCACCCTGTGGACACTTTAAGTAATGAAAACTGGACCCACTTAGCTCATCCACCTTGCTTACTGTATTTGCAGTGAAGAAAGTGTCATGTTTCCAGTGTTTTTGCTTTAAACTTGGTAGTACCTACCTGTATAAACCTAGGGCGAGTAATGTTTTTGTAACAGCAGTCCTGTTCCACAAGACGAAGTGACTTGTGTGAACTACGTCTGCTACTTCTACTGTATGGAGTGCTGCAGGTATTTCTAGTGACCAATAGGTGGCAGTGTTCACTTACAAACGAACACCACTTTCTCACGGCTGAGACAGAATCCCAATGATAACATCGACCACATCCTAAATAGTTTTCTCCTTGCTGTATCTCGCATGTCAAAACAAGCCAAAAAGTTGATTAATCACCCATTGTCGCTGGACTGAGAGAAACGTACACAATTTGCTGTTCAATCATGTTCCCTTAAATTACAGAATTTTCATTTTTGAGTGAACCAACCCTTTATTACTCACCCTCATGTCGTTCCACACCCATAAGATCTTCGTTAATCTTCAGAACACAAATTAAGATGTTTTTGTTGAAATCTGATGGCTCAGTGAGGCCTGCATAGGGAGCAATGACATTTCCTCTCTCAAGATCCATAAAGGTACTAAAAATATATTTAAATCAGTTCATGTGAGTACAGTGGTTCAATATTAATATTATAAAGCGACGAGAATATTTTTGGTGTGCCAAAAAAAAAAAAAAAAAGACATAGTGATGGCAGATTTCAAAACACTGCTTCAGGAAGCTTCGGAGCGTAATGAATCAGCATGTTGAATCAGCAGTTCGGGGCGCCAAAGTCACGTGATTTCAACAGTTTGGTGGTTTGACACGCGATCCGAATCATGATTCATTACGCTCCGAAGCTTCCTGAAGCAGTGTTTTGAAATCGACCATCACTAAATAAGTTTTTTTTTTTTTTTTTTTTTTTTTTTTTTTTTTGGCGCACCAAAAATATTCTCGTCGTTTTATAATATTAATATTGAACCACTGACTCACATGAACTGAAAATCACATGAAATATGTTTTTAGTACATTTAAAGATCTTGAGAGAGGAAATGTCATTGCTCCCTATGCAGGCCTCACGGTGCCATCGGATTTCAACAAAAAATATCTTACTTTGTTTTCCGAATATTAACAAAGGTCTTACGGGTGTGGAACGGCATGAGGGTGAGTAATAAAATTCTAACCCTTTTAAACACGATGTCTATCAAATATATATTTGTATGTGAAATGATGATGCTATAGAGAATCGGCTGAAATAAACTGCCTTGTTTTGTCACATGGACAAAGTTGTTTGACTACCAGTTTACAGTTTCCTGAAAGTATAAGCACCTGCATAGATTCAAACTGACTACAAAAAGACATCAGACTTTAAACATTAAACTGATTGAACTAAAAAAAACAAACCTATATAAGCATGCACTGTATTTGTGAAACATTATAAAGGCAGACTGTTCTATTAAAATTAGGCCATGCTATTTATTTTCATATTGCATTCATAATGCTTAATACATTCTTGTAAATAATTGTAACTACTGATATTTAAGAAATTTTGGTATCCTAGTGCTGCTTCATTAAGCACAGAAATAATGTACTGACGAGAATAAATGACATTCAATAAGTTATTGATGTTTTATTGCGAATGTTATTGCCTTTTGTTCCACATAGTTTGCCACGTGAGCTGTCTGACATAAAACTGTGGTCATAAAACTGCATACACACAATCTTGAGGAATTTGTTGTCCTGTTTTCCCTCTTACATATTAACACGCTATCATTTATCAATGTGGGAACTCTCCTCTAACTCATTCTCAGAAGAAAGAGGGAAAACTCTGGAATGTTCTTCTCTCACACTCTCTCTAGTACATCCACCCCAACTTTCTTCACACACGTATCTTATCTGTCCTTTCCTGGCTTGTTTTTCAGTTCCCAGAAAAACACTTTTTTCCCCCTTGTTGGATTGGTTCATAAATGTGACTCCTTAAGAGGGGTTATATACCTTTCTTGGAAATCAGATTGCTGGAAGTGTTGAGGGTGTAAAGGTGATGGATTTGTCTGGCTGCTATAGGTATGTCTGGCCTCGGCTTGCAGGCTTTGCGATGACAATTCCCTCTTTGTTTGAGCGACATAGATGCATTATGTAAGCAGATGCTGAGATCACCAGCCACACAGCTGTTTACTTCTCAAACATTGGCTAATTTGAACCATTTTGGCGTTGGTAAACTCCAACAAGCCTATGAAAACTATGGCACATTAAGTGTTTTAATAAAATCAAGTTATTAGTAATAGATAATATTAGGGATCAGAACAAATGATCAATTAATCACAAAAAATCTGCATGACTTCAACAGCTCTGTACTAATTAATAATAATATTTTTTATATATAATGTAATACAATATAATAGAAGATATTCTCCTAGTATCAGCAATGGTAGATTAAGTACATACACGCTTATTATGTAAAGACAAACTTTTATTTTGTGATTAATCACAATTAATAGTTTGACAGCCCTATTAAATAATATACATTATATTTTTAAAATATTTTATAGGACCTCGCATACAATTGGAATACCTTTGCCAGTTCTATATTGTTTTAGGAAAAGTATTGGTAATGTGTGTTTTAATGCAAGTTTAGTATCAATTTGTGATTAATAATGTGAGTGCTGAACACAACTGTACAGAAATGAGTTAAAAATTGAACTATTCGTGAAAATTAATCATCAATCAGGTAAACACAGACACATCATAGATGGAAGCCATTCATGCTGTTTTAATACATTTAATAGTGCATTTTGACCATGATTAATCTGTACAGAAATAACATTAATAATAAAAAAGATAAACAACTTTCTCATTTCTGTAACTTAGAGTGTAACATTTACAATAAAATAAGATACATACAAAAACACGATATGAGTGATATAAATACAGAGAGGTTTAAATTAACTGTCATTGTCATGCGTTATTCTCAGTTTGGCAGCATACACTTAATTTACACACGTTTATGATACACCGCCGTGGACAGGCACATAAGTAGTAATACATCAAGACATCAAACCCAGGACTGACAGTCATAAAGCACCTCAGTAGGAATACTGGACTCATCCGAACCATCACGTCAGAAAGAACTCTGTTGGGTGATTTCAGCGCTCCTACGCTGATCTGCTGTGTGACCGCAGGCCTGGTTATATTTAAGTGTAAATACAAGCTTTGTTACTATTTTAGACTTTTACTTCATTTCTGGTTAACACTGACAAACAAACAGACATCATTTTTCCTCATACATTCTCTACCATCCTCTGACGAAATTGCTGGCTTGGTAGCCCATATAATCAAACCTGAACATCCAGCCCAAACAAAAAGCTTTTCCTATCCTTTCAGTTTTTCGTAACAATCTTTTCCCAGGGCTCGAGATGTTAAATTGCCAAGACCGTTGAGCTCACTTGAATTTTATTGGTTTGCAGCACTAATCTCGGCCAATCACAGGCCTCGGGGTGAGTAAACTGTATTTATGTTCTTCTTTGGAGTCCTCTGTGGAATCCTGGGATGGCTTTGCTTTGAAGAATTGGTCCTTCGTTGTATTGGTCTCAGCTTTGGTTTTGGTGCTGTCGGAACCCTTTGTGCTGTCTACATGCACTTGTCTTTTCCTCTATCACACATTTCCTGTCTTCCTTTCAAAGGTGTGCCAGCCACCACCTTCTGTCTTGTCTATAGACAAACATGTCCATCTGTCCATTCTCTATAACGAAAGCACTGTACACAGCTTTGCAGATACTATGTAACAGTGACGCACACAGGAATAGGTATGAACACTGTATTGCAGCGGGTGCCAGTGCATGGAATATGTTTCATTTGTCAATAACACACACGCATAAACATCAGACACACTATACACATGCTCACTTCCACAGTCATTCAAAAATACACACACATACTTGCTTCTCAGAAGCAAAAGCACCTCCCATTATGTGTAGTCACCCTATGACATATTCAGTAACAAGGTCAATCGTTGTGACGTCAAGGATGATGATGTCATAGCAGCAGGAACGCCTATTTCCAGTCTTTCAGGCTTGTCGTTTGATGGCAATCAAAATGGCAAGACCTTTGACCTATGTAGCTTGTTGATTTCGGCAAAGTTGTCAGTCCATATCATCTAAGGGCTCAGATCGTATGTTAAGGGAGTTTAAAATCATCTTCCTCTCCGATATAAGAGTTTGTTGAGAGGTGAAATGAAACGTCAAAGTGCACACCGGATGTATGTGTGTGTGTGTGTGTGTTTGTTTATTCATTTGTCCAGGCAGGTAAAGGAGTCTCGTATCCTCACCACCTCTGCAGCACACAGGTGGCCATACAGCTTATTGTACCATTCAGGGCAACGACCCCTAAAATCACAGAAAAAAAAAAAGGTATGTGAGTGATGAAGTCATTTATATGTCATTATATTTAAAATTAAAATATAAAATTAGTTGAAATAAATATTTAATTATTTTTTAATTAAAAATTATATTATTTACATTTTTATTAAATTAAATATTTAATATAAAATATATAATTTTTATTTTTATTACATAAAATAAATTTAAAATTGATGAATTATAATTAAATTATTACAATAATTATATATGATGACATTTATTTATAATAATATATTATATTAATATATATTAATAAATCATTTAAATATTTAAACTATTATATATATATATATATAAATACATATATATATATATATATATATATATATATATATTATTGTTTTTTAAATATTTAAATAATTGATTAATATATATTAATATATTATTATAAATAAATGTCATTAATAATATTAATAATACAATTATTATAATAAATAATACAATTAAATTATATAATACTATGCATAAATATAACTAATTAAATAAATACATATATAATAATAATTATTACTACTTTTTTAAAATATTACTATTTATATTATAAAAAAAAGGATTCACACAAAATTCTACCTCATCCTAATAAGTGATTAAAAATGGAGTTAAAATGTTAAATAAAAAAGTAAATATAGAATATATTTGTTCTGAGGAGATACTGAGATGCAGCTCTTACCTGCAGTCTATTCTGGATATGTGTGTGAGACGGCTCTTGTTGGGTCCGCAGGGTTCGATGTAATACCGAGAGGTCAGAACGTTGGCACGAACACCCAGCACCGCTGCACTCTCATGTTCAACCGACACACACACCAAAGCACACACTCCCTTGGGCAAGTCTGTCACCCACGACCTGGAACATAAAGCAAACAACAAATAAAAAAATGCTTAGGATTTTTATGATCACAAAAGAAATCTTCTGATTTGAATTAATGAAAAATGAAAAACTTTAGGTAAGAAGACTGTGTTTCTAATCACCTGAGCACCACGTGGTCTCTTGGCGGATGGGGAGCCATGGAGTTCCTGACGTACTGATAGACTTCTGTGTTATGCTCTAGTGTCTCCACAGTTCTGCACTCTAACAGGTCCTCATCCCAGTGTTCCTGTTCCCGCAGAATCCGCTGCAAGACGTCCTCAGCCGGCGCAGGCACATCCACGCACACTTTCCACTGCCGTAAAGAAGACCCGTCCTGAACCTGTCGTGAAAGATGATGCTATACAGTCATTAACAGTTCCAATACAATAGTACTTGACTAGTATGATATTACTCCTAATTGTGATTTCATCCAAAAATGTGCAATTATATGGGTAACTTAGAGGATTTGGTACTGGATGTCCAATCTTGCTCTTGGAGAGTCAATATCATGCAGAATTTAGCTCCAAAACACATGCCTGGAAATTTATACTAATCTTGAAGACTTTGATTAACTGGTTAAGATGTGTTTAATTAGGATTTGAGCTAAACTCTGTAGGTTAGCGGTCCTCCAGGAGCAGGATTGGGCACTCTTGCTTTATGGGTACATTGAATATTGTCCAAGGAAAAGGGATCAAGGCTGAGTGAATTCTGTGAAACACGCAAGTGTGTTTTGGTTGGTGTGGAGTGCTATAACAACCGACAAACTGATGTCATGGTGGGCTCTAGGCCAAAACAGAGCTGGGAAAAGACACTTTCACATGAAAAGAAAAAAAAAAAAAAAAGTGACACAGCTTTTCCATTAGCCACAAGCAAGAAAATGAGCAAAGGAAGGAAGAGAGCTTGAACATGTAATGGGAAATAGTGTCCAATTGACTCAAATAGGCTGTCCCCTTACCTTTTTATATGCAAGTTCAGCGTTCTCAGGAGTCGAGCAGCTGTCATAACCTTTGAATTTGTCCTTGGCATCTTTAAGCAGGGCATCAATACTGTCTTTGAGCAGACTTTGGTAGCTACAGGAACCACAGTCTTCCACTAACACCTCCATCCGCATGGGACTCAAGCCCTGCTCCACGTAAGAGTTTCGACAGCATGACATCTCTTCTGGGATCTGAAAGAAAAAGAAGGTATTAAAATAAATCCCTGAAAGCAATCCAGGTATTTTTCATGCTGTTCAAGACTGGTTTGGTGTCAGTCTTGCAAATCTGAGATCTTTATGGCCCTGTTTACACCTGGTATTAAGATGTGTTTTGATCGATTGGATCACAAGTGGTCAACGCTAAATACAGGTGTAAACGGGGTCTAAAACGTTTTGAGCTTGTCCACTTTCAACCCCTTCCAGAGGTAGTCGAAAACGAATTAGACCGGATTACTTTCATAGCGTTGACGCTCATTGATCGAATGTGTTTTAACAACCACAAAAGACCACCTACTCTCCGCCTACTGACTTCATGTGTAAACATTATGGGAAGTGCGCTAGCTAGACTGGATTTAAACAATAGCCGCTTTTCCACCGTCGGGCCGAACGGTTCTTAGAATGGTAAGGAACGGTTCCAGTTGGTTTTTCCACCTGAGCCTGGTTCGGCACGGCACGATTACAAACCATTCTTGGCCCGGAATTCTCGGCATGGTTGTGCTGAATCTTGCTGGTAGAATCCGTTAAGTAACGTCGTTGCTCATAATTGGTCACTTGTCTGTTGCCTGGCTACCAGTTTCTCTGTATCTGGCTAAGTGCTCTATTTGAGCGACGTAAACACAAATTTAAAAGAAATATTTGATCATTCTCCATAAAGCGGTCCTTATTTACATCTCATATCATCAGTAAACTGTTACGTTACCAAGGCAACGGTTGACGCTTTTGTATTATATTCCAAAGAGCGGCCGTTATCAGCCCCACAGTGGAAAATGAAAACGTAACTGATCGGCACTGAATGGAATGGTTCATCAATGAAAACCGTTCGGCCCGATGGTAGAAAAGCGGCTTTTGTCTGTTGAAGACCCAAGTTTGGTTTGAAGACAAAAAATGTACCAAGCACAATGTTCTCTCACCGTTCTTGATTTCTAACACGCACTCACAGCGTTCGGTGTGGTCTTGCGGCTGTCAGAGCAGAAACAAAAGCTGCTGCTCTCTGTGTTTTTCCATCATCTCCTTGTGCGTTCATATGTAAATTGCGTGAGCTTGTTTCCTCCATTAAATCGAAAGATCTGAAAAAGCCCATATATTTACCCACCCATAGACCCTCCCCTTGAAGAAATCAGGACAGAAGTGGTCAAAAGTGGACAAAAAAGACGGATTAAAACACCAGGTGTAAACAGGTATGTGTCTCCCTTGTTCACTTGTGATCCAATCGACAAAAATTGTCCTGTAATAAAACACATCTTGCTAGTTAAGTAGTCAAAGGCCCGGTGTTGAAACTACCACACCAACAACCCATTTTATGGTTAAGCTAACAAAAGACAACAAATGCAAGCTAGTCTTTTCAGCAGGGACGCATTAGAGAACAAAATTAATTGAAAGAGAAACTCATAACTAGTTCATAACATGCAAATTAACATTAGCATTAGCTTCTCCTATGGGAGCAACCAGCAGAGAGTGAACATTGTAAGCTCAATATTACATTACCCTTGACAAATCATGATAATATGGTTGTACAGTGAAAACAAATTGGTGTAGAAACCATTTTTTTTTTTTTTTTTTTTTTTTTACAGTAGTTTTGTCAGCCTCAAATACTAAAGATGTTTAAATCATGGCTACCAATTATACTAAATCAGAACATTAAATGTAAAAACTGTTCTTGGTGTGAGTGAAATGAATGTGAAAGGAAGAGAAGTGACAAGAGTGATTCATTCGTAACTGGAAGTGCCTCATCCTGTGTGTGTGTGTGTGTGTGTCTTGTCCAGCGTTCTGCCCTTATCCACTGTGAGTGTTTTTGTGCGTGTCCTGTCCTGCTCTCTGTCCTTTTCCTGCCTGACTGACGATGTTTATCATTTCATGGTGCTTGTCCCTTTCCAGCATTTGTTGAGATAAACTTGTTATCTGCATTACTCTGATGGATACAGCGCAGCCAGATCTTCCTCATCAGATTTAGGAGCGGAAGACCTTTAATACAAGATGCTATCTTCCTGTTACTCATTTTGAATTATTTGTTCTCTAGAAATAGCCCATTAAGAAGAAAATAACTTTTGCTAATAGCCATAAATTGAGTTATTTTCTTATGTTATTGGCTCCACATAATCAGCTTAATGTAATAATAGAGTTTGTTATGACCTGCTCAGGGAAAGCAGTGGCACATGGTATAACAATAAGTGCAAGTGAGTAGGTGAACACAATGCTACTTTGTGGTCAGGCAGATGCAAAATTGAATTTCTTATGTTTTTCAACTTCTTCTGGCTTTCATTATCTTACACTTATCCAGTTAAGAACTTCCTTCCTGACCTCTGAATAGGTACTATAAGGGAAAGTATGTGTCTATGTATGTGTATACATTGCAAAAATATTTGCGACAAACCTACTGTATGTGATAAATCTGTGGCCAGAGGTTAGATATTTATTTACTTAAAGTTTTCTACAATGCCCACTACAAGTAAAAATATATCAGTTCACTGAATTATTATATTATATTATATTATATTATATTATATTATATTATATTATATTATATTATATTATATTATATTATATTATATTATATTATATTATATTATATTATATTATATATCAATTAGTTCAGTTTAACTTTAAAATTTAACCTTTTTTTAACCGTTTATAATTCATTTATAATTAATGTAATTAGAATAATTATTATAACAGTATTATAGAAATATTTATTATAATAATTGTAAAAAACTATTTGTATTAAAGGGTTAGTTCACCCAAAAATGAAAATTCCGTCATTAATTACTCACCCTCATGTCGTTCATCTTCAGAACACAAACTATGATATTTTTGATAAAATCCGATGGCCTGCATTGCCAGCAAGATCATTTCCTTTTTCAGTGCCCAGAAAGGTACTAAAAACATATTTAAAACAGTTCATGTGACTACAGTGGTGCAACCTTAATATTATGAAGCGACGAGAATACTTTGTTCGCCAAAAAACAAAATAATGACTTTATTCAACAATATCTAGTGATGGGTTGATTTAAAAACACTGTTTCATGAAGCTTCGAAGCTTTACTAATCTTTTGTTTCGAATCAGTGGTTCGGAGCACCAAAGTCACGTGATTCAGTAAACGAGGCTGCGTTACGTCATATTTCGAAATGTCAATAGTTCACGTGACTTTGGCAGTTTAAAATGCGCTCCAAACCACTGATTCGAAACAAAAGATTCGTAAAGCTTCGAAGCTTCATGAAGCAATGTTTTGAAATCGCCCATCACTAGATATTGTTAAATAAAGTCATTATTATTATTATTTTTTTTTTTTTTTTTTGCCACACAAAAAGTATTCTTATCTCTTTATAATATTAAGTTTGAACCACTGTACTAACATGAACTGTTTTAAATATGTTTTAGTACCTTTCTGGGCATTGAAAAACGAAATTGCTGGCAATGCAGGCCTCAACGGGCCATCGGATTTGATCAAAATATATCTTAATTTGTGTTCCGAAGATGAACAAAGGTGTTACGGGTGTGGAACGGCATGAGGATGAGTAATAAATGACAGAATTTTCATTTTTGAGTGAACTAACCCTTTAAGGACATCTCAACATTATTATTTATATGTGCTAGAAAATACAAGCTGTAACCATGGCTGCTAATTCTGTATACGTTTATGAGTGTTTGTATGGGCAGTTAGGAGGGATTGGTCATTGCGTAACAACTGCAATAATCTTAAATAAATTCAGGGGGTTTTGGTTGCTGTTATGGTAGCAGATGTGTCGACATGCTGTAGCGTGAGCGTCTGCAGGTTAAACAGCCATGCATTTGTCTTTGTACCTGAGCAGAATATGACAGAGAGACACATCTGGTGCAGAGTGATAAGACCAGCAGTTTTAAACTGTTACTAACACGGTTTTGATAACATTGATGTGCGTGAGAGATGGAAGTTTTGTTTGCTTTTTCTTAAAACGTGTGTGTGTGTGTGTGTGTTTCCACTCAGAGATAAAGTCATGCTCACCAAGAAGAGTTTTCTGCACTCCTGTATCATATGTGCTAAGCCATGTGTAGCCGCCAGGTTCTCGTTCAAGTCTCTTTGGTCTGGTTTTCCCAAGGTGTTCTTTCTATTCATGACCCTGTGATAAGGAAAACACATTAAATAGGTTAAACGGATAAAGTAAAAATGATGCAAGCACTTATCTAATCTTGGCGTGACGGCTAAAATTTAATGCTACAATTTTAAGTGCAGCAGGCATTTAAAGCCTTACGTAAGTCATCTCTCTTTTTTTTTGACCTATTCTTCCCTGGTTTCCTGTTCTTTTTCTTTTCTTTTTTTTTGTAGGGTGGTTATTCAAGCGAGTATAATTGCATGATTTAACAGTTTGAAGTGGTTGCATGCCAAATATGATGGCACCTCAAGCAGTTTGCAATTAAAAAGATGTGCAGATCTATGTGAAGTCTGTTAACAGACCTGGGTGAGGAGCTCTCTCTCCGCAGTGTGTTGAGGTGGAAGAGAGAGGGTGCCAAACACACAGCCAGGTTAGTGCAGGTCATTTGGTTTTCACCCACGCTGGCTGTTACATCACTCAGGAAGCACAATAAAGACTGAAGGGCTTCACGGTTCTCATCCGGTAAAAGCAACACGGCGGCCCTCACCGCCTGCAGACGCTGCTCTTTGGGAACATCTGAAACCGACAGGTGTTTCATTAGTTTACTCCGAACACAGTGTGAGGAATAAGATACACACACACAAAAAGGTACTGTGGCAGTGCAGTGGTACAGAGATATTCATGGTATTCTTTGCATTCCAAGCAAATATACAAAACATGTAAAACCATATGATAAAACACGTCCAAAAACAATATTACTAATGGTGTATTTTTTATATATATAATATTTGATTCAAATAAGTAATGTATTTATATTTAATATGTATTTTATATTTGTATTTTACAATTTTTATATTATGTGTATTTTATATTTTCTTTATTTTTTCCTTTTTCTTATTTGTAATATTTGAATATTTACTTTTTTCTTCATATTTTAAATCTAAAAATATAACAAGTTAATATAATCAATACACCCACTGCACTTTTTTCTTCATTATGTCATTCAGAAAAGGAAGGAAGGAAGGGAGTTAGTCCAGATCAGGGAAGGGTGTTCAAACTTCAGAAATCAACAGTATAAATCAACTGGACTGAGAGACGAATCTAGCACATTCAAACCGCACAATCTTTATATTCAGCATATCTGCAACGTGTTGTAATACGACACTGAAAAAAAAAGCGTCTTTTGAAAAGCAAAGGACGGATTGATGTGAACTGAAATGTCACGTATGGAATTGTGTATGAGTGTTTGTCAGATGACGTCTGTTATTTTCACCCTTGGGAATGAAAGACCCTGTGTGAACACAAAACAGGCACACACAAACCCTTGCTTTGCTGTGTGGGATTGAGACCTCTCTTGTGGTTGGGGTCAGTCTTTGAGAGGACATATTTGTGCTGGTTGTTTTCTTTGTTATTTTGGTTGGGGTAACAGACCACTTTAATCAAGCTATTTTCCTGAAAAAATGAGTTATAAAGCTGCTTATTGTGAGCATGTCCAAGCAAGAACAATGTACCATAATATAGCACAGTATTATTATAATATAATGTTCTGTTCACTATAAATGGAATAATCACTGTGGATTTTTGACATTTGGCCGATAGACCTATTGAATCACATTAGAGAAGTAAAATAAAATCCTATTATATTCTTGTTACATTTTTTAAATGGAACAATGATAAATGCAAAATGAAATAATTTGATGGAAAAATTTTCTGGCCCCAAGCCAAACAAAATTTCATATGCATGTACCTTGGCATCATCTACAGACTAATTTATGGATGTACGTGTTTGGAATTGTTCAAGATTCTGATATTTGAGGTGAGCACACACAGATATTAGAGAGTTTGTGTGCTGTGAAATAGCTGTGGTAAATACACACTAGACCGCTTGTGAGTTACAACTTGGTGTTGGCACTGATTCACATTCTGATTTATAGGTGTCGAAACGTCATTTGACAGCTATTTCCTGAACTTGTTTAGATTTCTTTACCCTTTGGAATGAATCACCCATCCAAGAACAAGCATCTACAGTATAGTACAGTCTTTGTGTGTAGTTGTGAGTTGCCCTCTGGATATGAAATGCCTTGCTCTTTTAATGCATGAGTTCTTGCTTCAAAAGCCAAGATATCAATGATTGCGAGTACATTTTGTACTGACATATGTCAGTGCAAGTGTGTGTTCTCCTACAAAACACCTGAAAGGTGAATTCTATGCATGTTCTTACATTGATATATTTGGAGAAAGGTATCAGAGAGTTTGCTGGTAAGCAGAGGCTCTGGAAGGTCTCGGAAATACTGCTTTAGCATGTCGGCCACGTCATAAGCTGATTGGCCCTCGTAGTTGACTCCGCCCCCACCAGCGCCACATGATTCGTTCATTTGGCGAAGGGCTTGGATACGTGACTTCACCCCTGATTTCCTAAACAACCCCACCTGTAAAGAAAGATGGTTAGACATTTAGTATAAATAGTAAAACCACTTTGCAATTGCGTCCAAATATGTTTTGAAGTTGCTACTGAAATGCAAAATGTCCTTAAATGCAGGCACTTTAAATTATCTTCCCTTATTCATTTGCATGCTCTCTTTCTTTTTCAAGCTGACAGCTAAATAGATGGATTACCACCGTGACCGTGAGTTTTCCAAATACAGGAAAGATATCTCTAGGAAAACTCCCAACCCGCTTCTTACATAACCCAGTTATGAAGCTTGGAAATGTCTAAAATTTTAACTATTGTGTAAATTGCTAAGCAGTCTTCCTATCTGACACCGGAGAGAGAGAGAGAGATAGAGAGAGTCCATAGATCACTTTCTTTCTCATAAACACCATTGGAATGGAATTTCAACCATGTGGCTAACTTTGGTAATATGTAACTAGTGGATATACGGGACCAGGACATTCAGGCATATTTTGCTATGTGCAAACTTAGACTGAGTGTGTTGAACTGAAATATGTGGTGAGAAAACAACAGATGTCTTGTGCTTAAATATGGCCTTGTTGCATGTAGCAACACAACAGGGAACGTACAACTGAACAGCTGTTCAAATAAGGATCATTTAACTAGGTTATGACCTTGACAGGACATTTTTTTCTCTTTGCAGATTTTTAATAATAAATATTTAGACTGTTGTTTATCTATAGAGGACTGAATATACCACTGAACAAACCAAAGTTAGGTATGCTATGACGTGTTTGTGAAATCTTCTGTAAGCTTTGAAGCATATGTTTGGACATGTGCGTACTTGAATACGTGCACGTCTGTCATCTCTCACCTGGTCGAGGCATTGGCTCCGTAGGTAACGCATGGCTTGCTGAATACTCTGAGGCAGGGGTTGTCCGCTCCTTTGAACTATCACCTGCAGTGGAACACCAAACACACTCCTGTCTTTATAGTCTCGAACCTTGATCCGCTTCATAAACTTGGGAACAGCCCTGTAAAGCACATAAAAATGTATATATAAATACAAATTGACATTATAAACAGTGAAATGCTGTTTTATGGTGCTACACAGATATAGTACTTGTTTAAAAAAAGTAGGATGTAAGGAAGTAGTCTTGCTATTTTTAATTATTTACTCCCAACATTGTATAGTAGTAATTTAATGTCAAGTTATACAGAGCAAATAATACATACATACCAAGCGAAGGCAGTTGTGACATTTTTTCTTCAATATTACATAGATGTTCAGAGGCACACATGGCAACATATGAGCAGCATGTTTGATTGCTGTTTTGTAAGTGTATGAGTGTGTAGATAATTGTGTATTTAACGGGAAAACTTCTAGAAGCTAAGGGGCCACTAAAAGCTGTTTCCACCTTTACAGACAAAAGGATAAACACTGTGACAGCAGACAAAGGGGAAAATAATCTGCTGTGTGGGTGGTTGTTTGTGTTTCCAACCGACAGTGTATTTGCCTGTGCATTCGTAAGCGTGTATGTCTACGAGGTGCTGAATACCAGGTTTGTCATTATGATGATGTATGGTGGTTTTACATACTGAAATCTCTTAATTTATGTGATGATGTGCAGGTGTGTGTAAGTGAACTCTAGTAACAGGAACAGGGAATTTATTGAACTGCAAAGCCACAGCAGTGCCAAACCCCAATGAAGAGAAAGGAAGTGAGGAAAAAGATTGGATGGATGGATGGATAAATGGATGGACGGAGTCCTTACCAGCTGAAGCCATGCTTGTTGGTGGGTGTGTATCTCTCCAGTAGAGCAGTGAGTTTGAGTAAGCTGTATTTCTGGAGGAGGTTCATCTGCAAAACTGACTGGCATCCAACTTGTAGCACTGTTGACGACAGACTTGGCCTATGGGAGATCTGGAAACTTGGCCAGCGCAGTTTCTGAGGTCTGCAACATAAACATTCACACAAACGTTACACCTAACCAAGCTCAAACAATCACAAAATGTTCAAAACATAGACATTATAGACAAATATAAATTAGTGTTTATAAAGGCAAGTCATAACCCACACACAATTTATTATGGTAACACAACACACACTCTCACAAGTACACAGAACAAACTTGAAAGAATAAGTACCTTGACTTACACATGTTGTGTATACACACATAAACACAAGCTAAAGGATCAACTGCAGATAACAGAGATTAATTAAGGCCTCTATCACCAGGTGGGGGTTAGAATTCCTGTGGTACATTCCACTAGGATTCTGTATCCTTCTAGTCCCTTGTTATGTAAGGAGAGCCGTTCTGACATGCTCTCTCACTCCCTCACTCCCTCCTTTTCCCTTAATTCAGCATGCTTTATTGCCATGATAGTTTTCCACAAAGTTTTGCCAAAGCTTGAAATTACTACAGGAACGGTTTTGGTAGAACTGCCAATAAGAAAGCATAACTCTGTCTCATCAATTACTCAGTGTGTGTGTATGGGTTTCACCTGTTGGCTCGTGTAAGTGATGCTCCTACGCCAGAGTCACATCTTTCACGTGAGCGGAGTGTCTCATCCCTTTCCGTTAGCGGGTTTCCAGTGCTGTCCTGGTCACTGCCATTCTCGGTTTCTTCTAAGTGGTTCTGCAGTGGGGATGATGGACAAGGAGATGCAGAATCAAGGGCTGAATCTGAATCACCTTCCTCTTCCTCTTCATCCTCCTCTTCTTCCCCAGTTCCTGTTTCTGACCAGGCATTGACCAGTTGCTGCAGGCCACTGACCCGCTCCAACACGTCCTCAAGTTTTGGCTCCTCCTCTCCTTCTGCTTCATCTTCATCATCTCCTACTTCTGAGAAAGGAACATTATCATAGATACTCAATCGACTATCTAGTGAGGTGGAAGAGCCCCTCCGGGGTGGGCGACGACTTAAGTTGTTGTCACCACTACGACAGGATCCTCCATCTGCAAGTGCTTTAGGAAAAGTGCCAGGCTTGTGGCCTTCAGGCAAATAAAAGAAGATCACACCCCCTTCCTCTTCTCGACTCTCTTCTATTTCCATTCTTCTATTATCTGAACTATGACGGTTGCGTCGATTGTTCTCTGCAGTTGAGCTGGGCTCTATCCTCTTACTTTGGGTCTGGTGGTTCTGCTTTCCTTCTTGGTCTTCCGAAGGTTGCAGCACAACGAAATTGAATGGGTCAAAGCCTTCCAGGTACATACCACCTCTCTTTGTGGACACAGCTGCTGCACTATGACTACGTGCTCTTGAGACCGGACTAGGTGTACTTACAGCACTCCCACTGCTGGCCTCTGACTGGCTACTACCTGCACTCCCACTGCTTGTCTGCGTTGAATAGGAGATGTTTCGGTTTGCATTGCGATCCAGAGTTGCAATGTCCACACAGTTGAGGCGTCGCAGTTTGTCTTCGTCAAGACCCTCCTTCAGCACTGGCCCACTGATCTCTAGCCTACCTTGCCCAGCTACACCCTTCTTCTTGCGCTTGGAGGCTGCATTGCTGCTGGTGCGTAGCCGCAAGCTTTCCATGCGCTTCAAGAAGCTCTTTGCTCTTGAACGTGTGCTTTTTTCAGCACCACTGCTTATCAAGCTTGGTTTTACATCAAATGCAAAGGTACCACGTTCCAGTGGCGATGGAAGCCCATCAGAGAGGGAGTCTTCATTAGCACCTGACGTTCCAGAGGAGCAAACGCTAGCAACTGAGCTCGCCCTGGTTGTGGTGGCTGTGTTAACATTGGAGATGGTTGTTGCAGGGCTGGATGGTACAGTGGTACTCAGGGATCCTCCTCGACCTCCACTTCCAGCACTGTGCAGAGAGCCAACCTCTGGCTGTTCACTAAGATCTGTTAAAATGCTCTCAGCACTAGCATTAACTCCCTCCTTTAGAAGGGGTCCTCTGGCAAAACGCTCATCTTGGGAAAGGAAGGGAGTGAAGGAGCCAGTGTCTCCATCTTGAGGGGAGAATACATCTAGGTCCAGCTGGTCCAGGCGAGACCAACGCTTGCTGTCCCGCTGGAAAGTCCAACGGCCACTTATGGCACATGGCTCATCCTCATCAGAGTCCTCACTCTGTAATAATATGGAAGAGAGATATAGCAACAGTTTAAAATCAGTGCAGCCAAGTGCATTAATGACATGAGTGTTGTCACATTTGTAAAAGTAAAGACAAGTACTATGGAGCTAAATCAGTGACCTTTCCTTACTGCAGGAGGTGATTTAGTGTCAAAATTGACCTAATGTATTCCAATACTTTATGAATCTAGCATTTTGAGGTATCATTTTGCTCACTCTCACAAGCATCTTGGGCTTGATAAGGTGTCATATGTTTGAAACCAGGGTCCACTAAAGGAAAAAGCTTTTATTGTGGTTGGCTTAGTCATGTCACAGCACAGTCACATGTTCACAATCCCCCCTCTCTGCTTTACTCGGGTTAATCTATCTCCTCCCTGAGGGTGGTAGGGATGGAAGAAAGGGGGTGGTGGACACAAAATTCCAGGCCAGCTCACAGGGTTCACACCCCAGCCTGAGAGGGCATGTCTGGTCCCATCCCCCATCAAAGCAATCACCTCAAGCAAGCCTGGAGAACCATGTCTTCTGTGATGGAAATCCTGGACATAGGGTTTGGATAGGAGGTGAAATTTTTTTAGAGCTACTCTCTATCATCAATTGTAGCTGTAAAGTTCACAACCTGTTAAAAAGTCTTAAATAATTATGACATTAGGGAGTTAATTTAGTGGATTCTAGAATATAGAACTAGTTAACAATTTTACACCCTAGTTGAGTTAGTTGATCTGTAGAACAGACTTTTGGTCCTGGAGCCCTAACAAATCAGCAAAAAACTAGTCGGCCAGTTAACAGGGGGTCGCGGGATCCAAAGGTGTCTCCTTCACGGTTCATAATAACGGAGGCAACGGAAGTTCGTAAAACTTGGGTTGTTATTTTATAGTCCCTGAGGGCAAGCCTTTGATCAGTAGAAACGAAGACCTGGTGTGCATCGTTTCTTCCCTGGCCACCAGAAAATGCGCTATTAATTCAAAAAGACTGTTTTCACTTTAAAATAAGCTGCTTGGACAGGAAGATGAGGAACAGAGGAGGACCCTACAGAGGCCACCTGAACAGATCAATGCATTCCAGGGATGGTTTCTGCTTGTATGTTTGAAAAGGGCAGATCACTTCCTCAAGTCATCTCCTGACCTCTACCTTTGACTCCATCAACACAAGATGACACTGAAGGGTCATCAGCTTTCTTAACAGGACGCACACTTGACAAGGCTTCCATTGTTCAGGCTTACAAGTTTTAAGAGCAGAAAAAGAAGCTGCAGTCAGACATGACGGTTATCTTCCTAAGCTCCCTGTTGTGATTACATAGTTGGATTGTTTGTTGTTGCATTCTCGACCTGCACGTAGTTTGAGTCATGGTTTTGGGGCAGTCTTAGACTATACACGCTCACTCTTAAACCACGCTGACAGAGTGACCAACAACCGACAGCAGTGTGCGCATTCTCTTCCTTTTATGGTAAGGAGGGGGGTTTTAGGATGTGTATGGTGAGAAAAAACATGACAAACAAGAGCAAAGGAAATCAGAAGGCGAGGAGCTAATGAAAGCCCTTCATTTGGACATAAAAACCATTCTGCACTGCCCATGGGACCTTATTAATTAACTGACAAGGAAAGCAAGCATGAGGTACACACACTTAGGATCTTTGACTGGACAAAAGAATGTAAGAGGGTGGTAAAGTGAAATGATTTAACTAAATAAAGAGAAAGGGATTTTTGACAAGACACTTACTCTCTTTCTTTGAGGGGTGATCTCTAATCTCATAAGAGCGCACTTGTTTAGGGTGTTCAGTCTCCTGCAATACACACACATACAGATGAATGAGTGAAAATGTGACAGTCGTTTTTTAAGCAGATACTTTGAAAAGAACCATGGGGTTGGAAACAAAGGCTAAATCCAGTCATTAGCGTACAAACAGACTTTGGCAGAGTCAAAACCCTGGACAGAGACAGAAAGAGTGGAGGGGGGCAGAGAGGGGTAAGCAAGAGATAGAGATATAGACTGAGATAGAAAAAGATGAGAAGAGGATGAGAGAGGTGGGAGCCAAGCCCGATAATGAGCTGCTGAGGGATAAACTTTAGATTAAGGAGGAAGACAGACAGACAGAGAATTAAAAAGGAAGAAAAGAAAAAAAGGAGGTAGAAATCTCGAGTGGCGACAACAATACAACAAAAGAGATGGAAAGCTTATCCCAGAAGCCACCTGGTTGGTGTCATGTGACCCTGAGTTTGGGGGGGTGGGGGGTAATGTGTGTTTGTCTGCATTGGGGGGCTGGCACCAGAAAATGGCCTCCAGATGTCTGTGAGCTCCAGCTGGTCTCTGATGGACCCTTCTCTGAGTGAAGAAACTGAGTCCTTCACTTTCTCTTTCTTTCTTTACATTATTCTAAAATAATGAGTCAGTTTATATATAGAACTGAAAATGATCAAAATCAGCTCATTACAAAAACCTATCAATGTAAGAGAACTATGTTTAAAACTAATTTTTGTCTAAATGAAAATGAAAATGTTTAGATTTTCTCTAGTCTTATACCATTGAATCAATAAATTAGCTAAATATGCCAAAATAATACTTTGGGGAAATGTATCTCACCTGAACAAGGCTTCTATAGCATCTTGATCTAAGAAGTCATGATCTCTGGTAACTGAGGAGATCTCAATTGGAAACTGACCATCTGAAAAAGAGAGAAAATAGAAATGAATTGAAAATAAATTCAATATAAAAATTATGTAGACCCAGTTCACAGACTGAAGTGTATGTATGTGTGTAAGGGGGTGTTGGCAGCAAGTGGAATTTGTGCCTGCCCTCTATCATACTCACACACACACACACAAACCTCCCCTCCTCCGGTGTTGAAACGGTAGAGGAAGTACGTTTTAGCCAGCCAAACAAACACAGCTGCAATACTGCAGCGCTCAACAGTGGGAGATGTGTGTGTGTAGGAAGGGGGTGTTGGAATCACAATAGGCACTCAGCAACCCTCAGAGAGCCCACTCTGTCTTTATTACCTAAGTCTTTAATAACTCACGTGTTCATTAATTAGACATTTTTTGGAGGGGGGAAACTCACAGCTCTATAACTTTTCAAGACCAAACAACTGGTGTGTACGTGAGTCTTTACAAGTGAGAAAGTGATAACATAATACTCTTTTATTGTCTTCCTGAAGACCTTTACCTTACTGTACTGGGTCTCTCTTATCTATAGTGGGGCAATCATGACAGCTTGGTCACACAATTCAGATTTCTGAAACCGATAACACCTCACACATGGCACAACGGCAGGAGTCAGTAGGAGTTGAAAGTGTGTGATGTTAGACACCTGAGGTGTGGAGTTATCTAATTTATGCTCCTTTATGAGTTGTATGTGACAATGGTTTTTCTTGTATAAAAAGACAATACCAACTCCACCTAAGCATTAACACACCTTAGGTGTTGCTTAATAGTATGACTGAGGGATAATGAGATAATAGAGGTAATGACAATCATAATAGGACCAAAGAATAGTTCAAATATTATGTGCAAGGACATTTTTGAGTCCTGAAGTCAAAGGTAAATTGTGACATACATACTGAAAATTCCCACTCAAAGAAGGATATTATCATGATTAATGTACTGATTAAGTCTTCACTGGAACTATTCAGCCTTTTGCCACTTTACTGGGAGGACAGGAAATGATAGGGAGAAGATAGGGAACTGGAATGGGCAACAACTAGGCAACATCTTTAACCAAAACTACAATTTTAATTGATTTGACAAACAAATGCATATTAACAAGGTATAACTGGCAGCTGTAATGCAATGTGCTTTAGTTAGGAACTGGTGATGTTGGAAAAAAAATGGTCCTACCTTCATAAAGCTGAGCATACTGTGGAAAACCTGCAGCTCTCAGCCATGTACATGCCTCCTTCGCCTCAATTTCTGTAAGAGAGAGAGAGAGAGAGATTGACATTTAAAATTGATGACAACATTAATGAAGAAGCATTCGTAACCAAATCTTTTGAGTTCCATTCTGAGTGCTGCATGGTTATCTTGACTTTTCAACCTGGCACTATAGTGTAATGTTTAAGACAGCGCTGCTAAGTGGCCGTCCAAAGCAGTCAGAACTGTTGTTAAGGCAGTAGAAAAGCGCCACATCCCTGTCCATTAACTGTGAACGGCCCTTTAGACGCCACATGCCAAATGGCAAACACCACTGAAGGCATCTTGACTCCTTCTGGAGGCCTGTTTCACACAGTGAAGTGTCAGAATTAGGATCTTAACTGTGATTTTGTCACTAAAGACGATTCTCTGTCTAGCAACACTCGCCCCATGTAAATACTTGCTTAAAAATGCTTATATGAAACCAAGATGTGGTATAAAATTACAAAACCAGAGTACTTTAAAAGCTCTTCAACAGTCCCAGAAAGTTAATATGTCAAGTTGTGTGTGTGTGTGTGTTTATTGGACTATGTGATGGTGAATGGGCAGATAAGGATCTCAAAGATTGCTGAACTGAACTCAAGCAGGCATGACGCAGGAACTGGCGAGTTACTGAGATTGCAATCATTCCTGATAACCATTGTGCCTTTGGGCAAGGCACTTAACCTCAGGTTACTCCAGGGGGACTATCACGGGTGTAAATGCACTTTTTTGGATAAAAAGCATCTAAACTCTTTTGTATTGGTGTAAAAGTGCTACAATGAACCTATAAGCGCCCTCTAAAGGTGTAACACAGTTAATGCATCTCTCCGCTGGCCCTGCTGTGGTCTATCACAAGCACAATCTACACAATTATAGCTCACAATAGGTCGTAATCAGCAGAGAGGGACCTCTCGCTTTTCTCGACGGCTAATTGCGCGCATTCCAGACTCTAAAATTCCAATTATTCTAATTGCAATGACTGTAATGATGCCATGCAAAACTGAAAGACCACCTGAGATAGGTTCCCCATCATTTCAACAGAAAGAAAAAAGGCTGAGGATTAAGAGGGGCTAAGTGAAAGAGACGTGAGAAAAACACGTGTGTAAAAAGACACTGCCGACTTTGCCCAGAGGAAAGGACGCAGACTCTGTCTCTACTAGCGGGATACGTGACTCCCCACTCGAACGAGCGTGAGAGTAACACACGCATGACAACAACAAAGGCACGCGATAAGGGAGGTCCTCTGCCGGCGGAGAGAGAAGAATAAAGCAGGAGAGAGAAGAGTATTTCAAAACGTGCTTTGACAGCAAGAATGGCAATGCGAAATTAACTGCACACATGCAACTGAATCTTGAATCCATCTCAAGAATCCACATGCACATGGCAGGATTCCTTTCAAGCAACTGACAGAATTTTGCCCGAAAGCGCTTTCTAGGAGTTCATGAACTTTGAAGAATGTCCTTCACTTAAAATAATGACACACTTTTCTGGTATAGTCTGTAATGAGCACTGTGGTTTCCTGTGTGAGTGTGTGTATAGATATATGTGTTTGCGCTGGCTATGCACCACTGAAGACCATCCAGCTGCAAGAATGTTAGAGGACTGTATGCATTTAAATGTAAATGATGGAGAGACAAACAACACATACAGGCTCCACGGCAGTGTCTCACCGACTGGCTTCTCCTTTTATCAGCAAGGTGCCCCCACCCCTGCCTGGTCACAATGGGCCGCTATCACACAGGTGCCTGTCTGACACCAATGGTAAATAAGGCTTTCTTACTAGAGACGGCATCACAAAAATCATGCAGAGACATATGAGATTACTGGAGCCTTTTCTCAGAAGAGCTGTCTAAGACATTGTTTCTGAACCCTGTTCCTGAAGGCACCCAAAAACTACACATTTTAAAGCTTTTCCTACTCAAACACATCTGAATCAACTCATCAGCTCATTAGTAGAGACTCCAAGACCTGAATTGGATAGGTCAGATAGGGGAAACATCCAAAATGTGTACTGTTGTGGTCCCTCCAGGAACACTGATCTAAAGGTACGGTCACATTTAACATTGCTCATTGAAATTTTGTGAGCAAAATCTTGTCATTCCCATAGGATTCTGTATGATCAGGAGTTTCACACGAGGGTGAAAACAGTTCCCCACACAGATTTTGCTTGTGTATAAGATGAATATACTGCGTTAAGCAACAGAAAGCTGCTTTGTTTGAAACTGACTTTACACGATTTGATACATCTTCACACGCTTGACAATGGACAATAGACGTTTTTGCCTGCAAAATTCTGCTGACATTTTGCTCATGTGACTGCACCTCATGAAACGAGAAACATTACTCTTTCTTTAATCTCTAGAAGAAGCAATTGAGATATTGAAGTGATCTAATTTGAGACTTTTCTTTCTCTTTGAGTACATTTACAAGAGGTAAACTCACTAAGCGCAGTACAGGATACATTCATCACAGCTCTACACCCAAAACACTCTCAAACATGCTGTCTTTATGAAGATAGATAAGTATAAACACACTTGAGAAGTTGTTTCACACTCTCTCACACCACTGGATGTCACGTAGATGAGCACAGGCTGTTGATACACTGTTTTTTCGCTATCTCAGCACTCAAAGCAGTATACACATCCATGCTTAATTTTCGAATATGGGCTGCAAGTGTAGAGGTTTTTTTTTTTGTTTGTGTGCGCACGTCGCATCCTGTGCTCTCCCCGCAAGTCTGTGCGGATCCCCGCGCCAGGCGGCGACCACACTTCCCTTGGCCGAAGGGAAGCCAATAAGAGTGGTTCATTCCACGGTTGTCATGGTCACTTTGGAGGACACACCTCCTTTTGTTCAAGGCCAGATAATGGAGGCCTTCAGCGCCAACACAAACACAGAGAACGCCTTACATCCTGTAACACACACATGGAATGTCGAACGTTCGACCTCAGAGAAAACGAGAAATAGGTTGAACCTCCCCAGTAAAGTAAACAGCCTTTGATTCTTTCTTGATTGTAAAGTACATGCATTTATATTTAAAAGAAACTACATTTCAGTTACAAACACACACACAGATTGAGCAACTGAATTAACATTGTGTTGAAAGCCAGATTGACGTCAGTATTACTTCACAGAGCTGGATGTTTTAACACTTTTTCCTCTTAATATGACTCACAGTATGTTTCCAAGCCAAAAATAAAAAAATAAAAAAATATCCCAGAAGGACTATATAAGTCACTATTTCATAGATGTGACGTTATACAAGTGACATCATTAAGAATCAAAGTGAAAGTCACTTAGTGGTTGACCGATGGTGGCAGAGTTGCCAAATCCATGAAGGGTGATGGTCAATATAATGTCGTTATATAATAATATTTAAAAATAGCAAATTAGATGTCCAACAAATTGTCAAGAATTGACATAAAAATTGATTTTATACAATATTTATTAGAGTAAAACAATATTATCCATTAACAATGCTGTTGGTAGAACAAAAAACACATCAGATCATCAACAAAGTTACTGAAAACCATGTTATTTTATCAAATAGTTTTGATTTAGTATTGTAAAACAGTGCAAATACAAGGGAGCCAACAGTTATCACCACCCCCTCCCATCTCTTTTCCTCTCTGCATCAGCCTTAATCTACAATCCATCTGTTTCATATCTTGGTGCCAGCCACCTATACTGAATGCATGACCTGTGACCTCTGCAATGCCACGGTGACCTGATTCAAGCACACAGGATGTCTAGGCGGCATCCGTCAAAGAAACATGTGCCTTTGTGCATTCTCATTTCATCAAAGCATACAATATTGTCTCCACCTAATGCCTCCGTTTTTATCTAATGAATGAACATTTTTGATATATGTTGATGAGAGAGGGGGAAATAAAAAAAGAGACAGACAAGACAAAGAGGCAGACTACAGCCTCCAGACCCGGAGAAAGACAGACAGGCGTAATCTCTTGGGAGAACGTCCTATGAACCCGGCTAAAGTTGAATTCCTGCTAGCTGGACCTTTATTGATGCTTCTAAAATTACCCTTCCTCCTCCCTTTCTTCTTCCTCCTCTTTTCTCTCTCCTCCTCGTCCTCTTTTTCCTGTCACAGGAAGTTCTCACAATCGCTGGCCGATGGTTCCTCAGCATGGGAGGGAGGAGGTGGAACCTGTGTGTATGAATACGTGTGTGCGCAAGCGAGTTTGTGTAGAAAGACCTTTCTACTCTGGAACCAGAATCCAACACTCTTAAAGATAGTTTCCAAAAGGGGGTTTCCACAGTAATGCCATATATTAGAAGAAAAAAAATAGGTTCCCCGAAGAACCTGTGGTCAGTTCTTAAAGGAACCTTTTTTTTTTTTTTTTTGCTTATTGTGAAGAGCATTTTAATATGAAGAGCTCTTTTCCACTATAAAGAACCTTTTGTGTAATGGAAAGGTTCTTCATTGAACTCTCAATGTCAATAATAACCTTACATTTTTAGAGCGAACCCAAATTAAATGTCATTTCCTGGATTAAAGTGTATGTGGGTTCATTTTTAAGGCTTTTTGAAGCTGTGCTATTCTAGTTAAAGAGTCCTTGTTTCAAATGAACAGCACACAAACATCAATATTTGTCTTTGAGCGGAACTAGAAGGAATTTTATCAATGTTTCATGTGACCTGATGTCCTACTCGCTAAATTGCCTCCAAGACACTAAGCTCTTTATCATTCATCTTTCCACACATAAACCTTAAATCTGCAGATCAAGAGCAGTCATACATCATTTATTGAGGATCACGCATATCATATTTTGGCATGGCCTTATACAGACATATGGGGGTAGAGAGTGAGAGACAGGTAGCTCTGAAAATGAGAAGATCCCCTCCATCTGGTCACAAACACAGGGGATCATGATCATCATGGGGTTACACCATTATCACAGTCACTCAACACCACTATCCTATAGCCACCTACACACACTTTGCCAGATGGGTCCATTTATGTCTGTCTTGGACTCTCTGACAGTTTTAAACATTAGCTATCACTGACCTAGAGCCAGCTTGGCCAGGTCTGGTGACTGGCCACTTTGTGTAACGCAAGGCTGATCTCAGGTCAGATGATTAGATACGCTCAATGATATGTCACCCTATCCATTTCATCTATGATCAAAAGATTACTTAAGAGGTGAAGAAAGAAAGACCCTCCTCTAATATTACAGAGGGCTTCTTATACACAAACTTATTCTTTACCTTTATAGATGAAAATCTAGCAGTCAGACAGTTCTCAGGAGGCAATAAAGGAGATTTGTGGCCAAAAACCTTCCAGAATATTTTTTTTATTTTTTTTATTTGAAGGTTTCAGTGGATTTGGGAGCCATGTGGAGCATTTAAAAATGTGTGTATGAGTTTCAAGGCTCTTTACTTATGTGAGTCCATTAAGTTCACCAAAACCATGACCTTAGATTATGAGGTGGTGCATGTATATCTTTTTCAAAGTGACATGTTTTAAGCATGACATTCTTTCCTTTGACTTCTAACTGACCTGCTTACTGCCTTATCATCTGGAGTTAACATGAACCCAAGTTTATCAACCTCTGCTAAGGGAAAAAAAAAAAAAAAAAAAAGACATGGAGCCTCCTACAACAACATAATATATACTTTAAAATGCTGCAGAAATGCTAAAAAGAGGTTGCGATTCTGAGCATGGCAAAAGATCTGAGATCAATCAACTGAGTGAAATTCTCATAGTTATGAGTTATAGTCATGTGGGCCTATGATTTTAAGGGGGCTTAATTTTCTCTCAGTAAAAAGAAGAACAAACTTTATCTCATCTTGAGCAACCCAAATTGTCCTTTGGTGACCCTTGCAATGTAAACTGTAAATTAATTAAAATGGTTTTTTTTTTTTTTTTTTTTTTTAATTTTTTAAGTTTAGTTTCATTAGATTTAGATTTGTGATGTGTAAATGTATAAATAACGAGGTAATGTCGCTACTAATGTTTATTATTGTTATTATTATTATTGTATTAGTCCAACAGTGATCCTACAGAAAACGCTCAAACAGCTGCAGCGCACTGTTGCTATGGTTACCTCCTCAGGTGATCTCTACTTCTGACAGTGTCTATTTAGCGCATTCTGGCTAGCTTTTAATCTAACTTTGTCTTGGCTACTAAAGCTCTGTTTTAAAACACCACTATACTTAGCCTACGTAAAAATATGGTTCCGACAGCCACCCCTCAACAGAAGAAAAGATACACGAATGCGCCTTCGGGGGACCACAGCGCACTCTTTTGCAATGCCAGATTTAAGCACAACCTTCCTCAAGTCTCTGAATGAATGAAAGCGAAGACCAACACTGACGAAACACTCTCCTCAAACTATGTGAAATCAACGTAAAACCAATGGAGACGTGTCGGGGAGCGCGAGGGGAGATTAGGCTACTTATCGGACAGCCTGGAGCGCCAGCAGCGCGTGAAACGTATCATACGCACCACCCAAATAACTGCAACTCTAAACTTAAGGAAGAGATTAAAATCTACAACGGAATACATCATTCAATATTTAACATAGCCTACCATATCCACTTCTACACCTTAAACAGTTCGAATCATGCTCTGACACAAAACATGTTTAAATGTACCCTCAAATGACATTCAATAAAAATAAGTTTTGCGCATTTATTTATGATGTCCATTACAATCATTTCATTGTTGGACGATAATGCAGAAATATTTTAACTATCCGAATGGTTCAGTATAGTGGCAGCTGGATTGCAGTCTGCAGGGTTCGAACTTGCAACCTATAGGACCCAAAACTGGCAAGTTTCCGGAAAGACATTAGCTGAAGTTGAACGTAAATACAACAGCATGCAACTACAAAATACAATTGGATTTTTTCTGAAATCAAGCAGTTTTGCATTAGTATAGCCACTACTACCACTTCCATTAAAAGCACAGTCTATAATGGACTTCAGATAAACAAAATGTAGCTAGCTCTTAACAATATGACTCTTATCAATGTCAGATATACTTAAAGTCAGCCAGTAAAAAGATTGTTTCTGTCGTTTAATATTTGATATGACATTCATAGATTGATTTTGCGGCATCTAATAATCCATTTCGATTTAGGTGCCACCAAATGACACACAAAGTTTAAAACACCAATGAAAGTGATTCATTGAATTGGACACTGCGTCTAAAGAACTCAACAGAGAGACAAGGTAGATGATTTAAAATTAAACAGGGTTGTTATTATTAAACATAAGTAGGTCTACTTACGAGTAAGGATCATGTTGTGTTTTCTATAAATCGCGAGAGTCCCGGTGCGATATGCTTCACGAGTCCTCTTCGTTTTATTCCAACATTACAGAGAAGCTCGCATAGTATTCCAATAGCCTACGAAGGGAATTCGCAAATTCTATAAGTCAAAAAAAAGAAAAAAAAAAGTTCCTCCGAACTAAATAACGTTTATAGAAGGTCCAAAGACCAAAGAGCAAAATAATAAATCCATGACTGATTTCCTTTCCTGTCTGCCCAGAGCAAAAAATTCCTCACTCCACGAGAGAGCTGTGTTTGAAACGCCTGTGAACGGACTGTCCCGCGTGTGAATGTGAATGAACAGACTGATTCACTGTTTAGGAATGGGAGGCTGGGAGAACGCTCCACCTCCCCACCCAGGACAGCCTCAGGTGGGCTTTCGCTGCTCTAGACGGGGAGGTGGAGCTATCATTCAATTTCCAAAGCTTACTTTATTGGCATGTTTAGAGTCTACCATACTTCCATAGAATTATGCACAGAATAAAATTAGTGACAGGAAAATAATCAAAATGTTAATAGGCAAATAACAATGTTTAAGATAAACAAATGAAATACAAGACATTAAACTTGTAAGACATAATTTACATTATAAGAAATATATATTTTAAATAGCTACAGCAATGATATTCATGACGTTTGCAGCATTAACCGTTCCTGTGCACACTGATGAAGACGTGCCGGAACGCATAACCTGATTTTGCTGAGTTCAACATGTTCCTGGGTCAATATTTCTATTGATCCTGGAACAACATTCAAATCAACCAATCAGATTTGAGGGACAAGTTTACAGATTATGTAAAGTTTAGGCTTAAAATCATGAATTGGTGCTTCTACATCAGTGTTATTCATCTTTCTCTCTGATTTTTGGGATAACCTATGGGTAGGTTTAGGGGGAGGAATAGGGTTAAGACTAAATTTTCAGACTGGAATGTTGTTCCAGGATCAACTAAATATACTGACCCAGGAACGCATCTAACAAATTGTAGGCTATTTTCTATTTAATGAATCGATAACATAATACAGGCTATGTTATCGATTCACTAAATAGTACATTTTACACGGACGTCTTCCGATTCCATTTTTTAATTATTCAAAAACAGTGGATCAAAACAGTGAATTCGTCGGACTACATTAATCAATCTTACCAAACCGCGAAAACTAAAATCCCATAAACTGAAATGTTTATTATTAATGTTATTAAGTATTCTTGTACTGGCAGTAAAGGGGAAAGTGCGGTTCTCTTCTCAATTTCACAGATCACTACATAAGCTACTGGAGCTATCGTTACAGAACAGAAAGTGAAAATTGATTTATTTAACAGTCCAGATGCTTTTAAATAGTAGTCTACCTGGATGGTTTACGTCCGATTAATACGAATTAAAATAATAATATTATTATATTATTATTATTGCTATTATTGGGCTATATTGTTAATTAATATCCAACTAATTATGATAGCCTATATTAAAATAAAGAAACGTCTTAATGTAGTTACCAATGCGCGCAAAACTAAATTATTTAAATAAATCGCACTCTTCATCAAGTCTGCTAAAAAAATATTTTTGATTTACTGGTCGACGTCCTTTCCCGTCTTTAGCCATTTAGTCTAATCTAAAATGTCTGTCTCTCTTTCTCTTTTTAAGAGAAATTCAAATCATCCAAAAGTGAGAGTGGGTTTGAATAGCCTACTGTTCATTTGGCTGTACGACATTGTTTCGTACTTAACTACTTTAAACTGCAATTAAAACGGCGCGACGTTAGCATATCATTAGAGGTCTTCATTAAGTAGTGGGGCCGTTTGAAAGCCGCTATTGTGGGACATGATGTTGTGAAAGGGGAAGACAATGAGTCTGTTCTGCTATGGTAATTCCAACAAGCCCCATCAACAGGCGTCCCTGATCCTCGTCTCTTCCCGCACGCACGCACGCACGCTCATAGGTGCAACAGTAGCTTTGCACAGCAGAGCAAGACCTTCTATTGTGTGAGGAGTACTTATTGAGATCAAACAATCTTATGGTCCTCTCTGAAGCTTCCTGCTTTAGAAGTCAAAAGAAAGTCACGTTCACTTCCTTTTGCTGGTTCAATTAAAATGATGACAAAGAATGGAGACCTAATACTCACTTAGAGGATTAGTTCACTTTAAAATGAAAATTACCCCAAGCTTTACTCACCCTCAATCCATATAGGTGTATATGACTTTCTTCTTTCTGATGAACACAATCGGAGTTATATTAATAAATATCCTGACGCATCCAAGCTTTATAATGGCAGTGAGCAGGACCAACAATTGTATGAAGCTGAAGTAAGTGCATCCATCTATTATACACACGACTTTGAGGGGTTAATAAAGGCCTTCTAAAGCGAAGTGATCCATTTGCGTGAGAAAAAAACATCCATATTTCTAAAGTATAAAGTTATAAAGTAAAATACCGCCTTCCGTATTAAACTTATGAAGAAAGTGTAACTATTGCAGTTCAAAATGCTTATACGTCCTACGCCATCTGAAATTTTCTTCTAAACTGAGCATTTTTATCAAGCTTGTATGTTTATGTTCAGTTAATTCATTTTAATGGCAATGAAAATGACCTATTAATTGACATTAAAGTGAAATTACTGAACCTAAACATACAAGCTTGATAAAAAATGCTCATTTTAGAAGAAAATTTCAGACGGCACTTAGAGGCTTTTGCATCTGAACTCTTCATATATATATATATATATATATATATATATATATATATATATATATATATATATATATATATATATATATATAGATATATATGTTTATAGTATACATATATATAGTATGTAAGTCTACTATGCTAAGCATACTTTAATTTCTCTTGTCCAGGTCTGTAAAATAGTGCAGAATGTGTGACTCGCAAGGAAAAACTTATGAGGTTATTAAAGGGGAAACTGCATTACTTGTGGAATCTCTACCTCAGCCTTTATTCCTCACTCTCCAGAAATTCAGCAACTGCATTCAGACATGCCAGAGAGACTGAGTGAGAGATGTGTGTGGTTTTGAAGCTGATTCACCAGTTTCATCCCTCTTTTCCATCTCTGTCTGTCATCTGTATGTCTGCACCTCTTATTCTTTCACTCCACCCTGGCAATCATTTTCTCCCAACATAAAACCATTTCATTGTTAAAGGTACACTATTAAACTTTTTTTTTTTTTTTTTTTTTTTTTGGTTCGAAATGAACAAAATTAAACAAGTGAATACATTTTCAATCCTTCTTTCAAAATTTGTTTTTGTCTGATTCACTATGGTAAGCCTATTATAAGTATTTATATTTTACACCTAGCAGGATGGTTTTCACGTATACAATGCATACACATCATGCACCCATGCATGTCTCGTCATATCCGTGAACAGAGAAAGTTGCTAGGGCTACTTTGACTCATATATGGTGTGGGAGTGGCACATGTTAGCTGTCAATGAGCCAGAAAGGTTAATGAAGCAGGCTTAATCTCAAAACTCCAGGGAATCACCAGTTTAAAAAATAAAAAATAAAAATGCTGAACAGAGGAGAGTCTGCTGGCAGAAAGAGAACAAGACAGAGCTTGTAATAAAACAAGAATCAACATTTGCAATGGCAGCGAGAACTGAGGAATTTGAAATGTTATAAAGGCGACGAGGAGATGGAGTTTTTATTACTCAACAGGTGAGGTATTTTCATTTTTGGGTGAACTATTTCCACATTTTGTGTGTGCTGGTGTCACAAACTTGCACTGTATCAATACACGAAGATGAAGGTTCAGAGTTTAATAATAGTATTCACAATATATTCCAAGAGAATAAGGCAACACAAGTCAAACATAGACGACACCGGACAACTCAAAAATGAAAACACTAGAACTTATAGACACAGGATAATGAGGTGAACACAGCTGAACCAAATGATAAGATCAAATGAATAACCATGAAAACAAACTCAGGCTGAAAACAGTGCAAACGAAAACAAAATCCAAAATCAACACAACTGTGACAGCCGCCAATAACCGAGACAATGTTTAAGTGAGCTTAAAATTTCACCAATGGTTTGAGCAAAAAATTCCAACTGCTAAAAATGTGATGCACAGAAAAGGACACTGGAAATGGCCTGAACTGAAATTATATTTAGTGGACATTATATTTAGCAGGGTGCTATTGCAAATTAAAGGAGCATGTAAGAGACGCCACCCTAGCACTGTCTGAAATTCACCGGATCCTGTACTTTTACTCCCACAATGCTTTGCCTTCCACAGAAACAGAAATATGACGAGCGCTGATAATTTAGAAATTTGTATTTATATGTGAGTGAATGTGACATGTTTATTTGCTATATTAGTTCATATAGGCTAGTTCTTATTCTATAATACAAAAGACTGTAGCAAATAAATATTTGAATGTATTTGTGTGCATTCACAACAGGCCACAAGTGAATCCCAAAGTAAGACAAGGGGGAAGCTACAGAAGAATACAATTGTTATTATCAGCTATATATAAACCAGCACAGGCTCAAAACAATCAGAAATAGAACTGAGCAGGTGTGAGCGTGAGCATTTACACGCCACATATTTAAGCAGTGGAAGTAAGCTGATGTATTTTTGTTTGTGATTGTGTATGCTAAACAAATAGGGACCTTGTGCATTAGTACATACTGTATTTCATCAGACATAAGCTGGATATGTATGTACAGAATGTGCCAGCTTTAATATCCAGAGGATAAAAACAGGAAAAAGCCACAAACACACACTGGGAACTCTTACCCTGTTCTTACTGTTCTTACTCAGCCTCTTCCACTTCCACACAAACATATGGGGAAAGTGTATAGGGAGGGTTTTTATTATCCTAGTAAGGCAGCATCCATTTATAATTTTAATAAATATAATCATTTACACTCTTATGATATTATTGCATCCTGTTACAAAAATACTGATGTACAAATAGCATCTGCCAAAATAAATTATAGATAGCATCTAATTACTATTTACTCTTATTGCAAAGAACTACTTTCACATGGTGTAAATCTTTCGCAATTTTCACTATAGAGTAAATAGCATATCACTAAGAAAATGCTGCTAATTAACTTAATGTAAATAGAATACTGCTATTTTCACTTAGTATAAATAGCATCTACAGCTATTTGCACTTAGTGTAAATAGCATATATAGCTAATAATGTATGCTATTTTCACTTTGTGTAAATAGCATATATCGCTATTTGCACTTAGTGTAAATAGTCGCTGCCTTATTTTTACACTATAAATCATAAAATGCTCATTTATAGATGTTTACCTGTTTATGTTTATGAAATACTTTTTTTTAAGTAAGATCATCCAGTTTAATAAGTTCTTAATTGTTCAAGTTAATGCATTAATTAACTAAAAAACTAGCAATGAGCAATATATTTTCATTGCTAATGTTAGTTAATAAAAATACAGCGGATCATTGTTTGGTCAAGTTCTGAGTGCATGACTAATAGATAGATGTTAATAGATAACTTTTGTGCTTAAACATATACTAGTAAATGTTGAAATTAACATTAACTAAGTCTAATAAATTCTAAAAGAATTGTTCATTCCTAGTTCATGCTAACTAATGTAGTTAATGTCACAACTATTTTTGTTCAAAGACTCTTATTTTGATTTTAATTTAATTACAGTTCATGTGTTCTTCCTGTTTCCTCAGTCCCCTTGACTGCATTTAACTCCACTTTTAGACATACACTCGCAAATTTCCCTAAGCACTTTCCCCTGGGGGAATCCCCGCCTCTATTTTGAAGTGCGTTCACCTTCGTCAGGGGGATGAGGGAAGTTATTTGAATGAAACTTTGACCCCTTGATTTTGACCAAGGGAGCGAGTCTACCCAATAGAGTGCCCCAGGGATGACTAACAAATTGCTAAAAGGGACTACTTCTTTTGGCGGGGACTTTAGACGTCGTCATGACAAACAGGACATTTGGACAGCATTTCTCATGAAAAAGTGGGTAAGTATTCATACACAGCGCATATATAATCAGTGAGCATGTTTTTAAATAGAGTTGTTTTTTAAATACAGTTTGAGGACGCTTGGTGGTGACGACGTTGATCCGCGACCATGGTGTGCTGTAGTCCGTTTATAGCCTACTGTTAGCCTTTTATATCTGACGACTTTATTTAGGCTTCAAAATATATAAATGTTGTGTTAACTTGTAAAGATTATCTTGATAGACAAAACATGTAAGTGTCATAACCCTTTGTTAAACACAGAGCTTATTTTCTGCGATTTTCCAAAAGTCTATGGGAAAAATGAATAGGCTTTCAGTCGAGGGAACCCGTGCGCTGCTAACTTCCGGGTTGGCCTACAAAAACGCGTCATCCCTGGGGCACTCTATATGTACACTTCAGGCAGATCCATAGACCACAATGCAACATGATTGTGACGTCACAGCAAATCACGCTTAAATTACCCCCACCCCACACAACTCTAGTGTATGATATTGGAGTTAATTTGACATTTAACTGCATAATACTAGTAGCTACCTTAAGCTGACTGTTATAGTTTATTGTATCGTTATCATTTTCATTTGAGTATTTTTTCTTAAACAACCCAAGCAGGCCTATAGAATGGTGCATAAAACAAATTTATAAGGAAAAAAAAAAAAAAGTAAATAATAATCAGCTCCATTGTGGATTCCAAGTGATCAAGGGCTTAGAGTGTTCCATTGCAAGGGTTCCGCCAGTAGTGGGCGCTCATGCAAAGTAGGCAATGACAAACATCCGAGCAAACGAGATGGAGGGAAGCTTTGTTTGAAAAGCTGTTACATTTGCTTGCCTTTACTTTCACATTCTGAATTACCTTCTTGTTTAATCTATAAAACTACTGCAAAGTGATTCACACCTCACTTTCTGCATTTTCCCTGACTCAAAGTTTTAGTTAACTAATGTTTACAAATGAGACCTTAGTGTAAAAGAGTTACCAATCATCTAATACTTTGATGTTACAGGTAATAGCCATGATTCATTCCAGTGTTTATATTAACAGATCAATATAACTTGTAGGAATAAATTCATTAAGACATCATTATTTTTAGACACACAATATCATTCAATTTTCAAACCACTGTTGATTTATTTAAAAAAAAAAAAAAAAAAAAAAAAAAAACATTTATTTGAAATGGAAATCAACCTTGCTGAATAAAATAATTTCTTTCTTTCACAAAAAAAAAAAAAAAACTTACTGACTCCAAACATTTGAACAGCAGTTTAACATGAATTCATTGATTTATTTCCATTTTCTACAATTCTGAACTGACATCTGGATATGCAATCAAATCTTCAATTTTATCAATGTAATTAGCAATAAACTCTCAGCTTTACCTATAATTTTAAACAGACATTTTGATAATAGATTTGCTGACTTGCAAAATTTCCCTACATTTTCAGAAGGTAACGTAATTTATAACTGGTTGCTTTGGCAGCTCCCCAATCCATTCCTGATTTTTCCATGAGCTAAGCGGTCTTACGTGTATCAGAGGCATTAGTGTACACAGCTGTTATGGAGATATATACAGAGTGCAGAGATGGAGAACTTCTGGCTCTCCTCAGAAGCTGTCTGGAATCCAAGAGGCCCTGAGGGAGATGACTGAGATTGACTCTCTCCAACATGGAGTCAATGGATTTTGACAAGTCTGAGATTTAGAATATTTGCCCATAATGGGGGTTAAAAGGTGAATGTACGTGTATGAAAGATGATTTATGTCTAAGCATGTGTTGCAATGCCACATGCGTGCCCAGAAAATGGCCAACAAATGTTTTGCGATAACAGAGGTGGTATTCACAGGCCATCAGCCATGAAGAGATGAGTCAGGCATGGCGTTCACTGAAGAAACAAGCATACAGTACTGTACATGCGTGAGAAAGTCAGTTAAGGTTACAGGCTACTAAGTATTTTAATGAAGTTAGCAACTATTGGAAGGAAAATTATAATGTTTATGCATTTTTACTTGATAGACTTGATAAACATGATTCAATACTGACAATATAATAATGTTGAATCCACATTTAGACTGTATGTCTTGGCTAACTTAGCCATGTACACCAGAAATACTTTACCTTCTTGAGGTGTGAATCAAATAAACCACTGTCCTCCACAGGAGTTCTTTACAACTTTACATGCAACACTTTTAGGCATTCCCAAAGTAATCCAGAGTTTATTATATTATTACATATTAAAACTATCCCTTTAATGTGATTTACCCTACAGGTAAATATCTAAAGGTATGTTGAAAGATACAGTACAACTTACTGAAATGGTCATATCTCGCTCAATCAGTTTCAACGGTGTAAAGACACCAATGAAAGCTTGTGAACAATATGTCATGTATTTACCTCAGAAAAGCCATTCAAGTGTCCAAAGTTTGTTAGTTCGCTACAAAAATTAATTTTTACAGTGAATTTGCAAGACCAAATCAAACCAATGTCGAAATCTGAGTGAGAAATCTTTTGCAAAATTCCTGATCGTATCGATTCCCATTAAAATGACTGTATTTCCCTCACAAAAAAAAAAAAATCATCAAACAATGAAATGTGACCAAGACAGACAACATCTTTCTTGGTCACGAAATAACTTTTCCAAGCTATCACCAAGCTAAAAAGACCAGCCTATTTTGGCCATTTCTCATTATGCGTTCTTGTCTGTACTTGTGTTCTTGTGAACTTGTGAACTTGTGAAATGTCATCAGTCGCTGCCAATTCTGTTCCAATTCAAAGTTCACATCTAGCCAAGTATAGTTCAAATCCCGGAAGTGCTCTTGATCCACCCCCTTTTAAAGAGGATGCATTGAGAGGTGACTTGTGTGGACTTGTGTCAGCCAGGTATCCCAGAGTGCATCTCGCACTAACCAACAAGTGTCAATAGTAGAGAAGAAAACTCGCATAATTTAAAAATACTACTGTTATGTCATGAAATTGAGTTTTTCAGGTGAGAATATACAGTGGGTACGGAAAGTATTCAGACCCCCTTATATTTTTCACTCTTTGTTATATTGCAGCCATTTGCTAAAATCATTTAAGTTCATTTTTTTCCTCATTAATGTACACACAGCACCCCATATTGACAGAAAAACACAGAATTGTTTACATTTTTTCAGATTTATTAAAAAACTGAAATATCACATGGTCCTAAGTATTCAGACCCTTTGCTGTGACACTCATATATTTAACTCAGGTGCTGTCCATTTCTTCTGATCATCCTTGAGATGGTTCTGCACCTTCATTTGAGTCCAGCTGTGTTTGATTATACTGATTGGACTTGATTAGGAAAGCCACACACCTGTCTATATAAGACCTTACAGCTCACAGTGCATGTCAGAGCAAATGAGAATCATGAGGTCAAATTAACTGCCTGAAGAGCTCAGAGATAGAATTGTGGCAAGGCACAGATCTGGCCAAGGTTACCAAAAAAAAAAAAAAATCTGCTACACTTAAGGTTCCTAGGAGCACAGGGGCCTCCATAATCCTTAAATGGGAGACGTATGGGACGACCAGAATCCCGCCAAACTGAGCTATCGGGGGAGAAGAGCCTTGGTGAGAGAGGTTAAGAAGAACCCAAAGATCACTGTGGCTGAGCTCCAGAGATGTAGTCGGGAAATGGGAGAAAGTTGTAAAAAGTCAACCATCACTGCAGCCCTCCACCAGTCGGGGCTTTATGGCAGAGTGGCCCGACAGAAGCCTCTCCTCAGTGCAAGACACATGAAAGCAGGCATGGAGTTTGCCAAGATGGTGAGAAATAAGATTCTCTTGTCTGATGAGACCAAGATAGAACTTTTTGGCCTTAATTCTAAGCGGTATGTGTGGAGAAAACCTAAAAATGGACCTAAAAATGGCTGTCCACCAAAGTTTACCATCCAACCTGACAGAACTGGAGAGGATCTGCAAGGAGGAATGGCAGAGGATCCCCAAATCCAGGTGTGAAAAACAACATGACATCTTTCCCAAAAAGACTCATGGCTGTATTAGATCAAAAGGGTGCTTCTACTAAATACTGAGCAAAGGGACTGAATAATTAGGACCATGTGATATTTCAGTTTTTCTTTTTTTAATAAATCTGCAAAAATGTCAACAATTCTGTGTTTTTCTGTCAATAAGGGGTGCTGTGTGTACATTAATGAGGAAAAAAAAACTTAAATGATTTTAGCAAATGGCTCCAATATAACAAAGAGTGAAACATTTAAGGTGGTCTGAATACTTTCCGTACCCACTGTATTAATTTAAAGCTCAAATCTGTGGTTAATTGATAAAGATAGCACCTATTTGAAAATTTTATCGGACATTTTTGGAGTTGTGAGATCCAGACTATCACCGGGCTCTCAACACTCATGTACCCAGCTGAGAACACCCTTACTTTGGCTACTCCTTCTGACATTTGCCGCTGACTCTAATGTCTCTGTAGTGGTTAAAAATGGGATATAATTTGTCTTGTCTAACGGGCAATCTTTGGTCTTATCAATCTATAATTTGTTCCCTGACAAATCGTTTTGGCTGAGGGCAAAGTGATGTTTCAAAACTTTATATATTTAGACTATTTAACTTTACCATTGTAGCTAGAGCACTGACTTTGTACATTTGACTGATCCAGGAGTCGGTTCTCCTGAGTCGAACTTGCCAAGTACGAACTCCCAAGGACGCAAGTCCGAACTTGGTGTACTTAGTATTGAGAAATGCCTTTTGTGTTTTGTAAGCTGGTCTTCTAATCTACCTAAACTTCATCTTTGGCCAATTAGCCAAGAAAGAAAGTCTAATGTGTTTGGAATAAAATGAGGGTATGTAAATAATGACAAACTATACCTTTTACGAAAGCCCTCAATAAGAAACAGTCTGACATGTTCTTCCCCGATTGAAGTTCATCTATTCTTCACTGATAAAACTGCAGATCCCTTGTGTTGCTTTGTGTTTTTTATTTTTCTTTCAGTGGCACAGAATTAATGACAAATGCAACTCTAACATCCCTGAACATGTACACTACATCTCTACTGCACTTCATTTTAGTTCTCTTTTTCATCTCTTGTTCTCACATTCCTGGCTATATGAGGCTATATTAGAAGACGGCTGCAACTTGAGTGTTCTCAGCTGGCCGAACGGCATAGTTTTCCCACAATGAAAGTGACAGGCCTCTTTGAAACTATAATAACTATGGAGCTTTATGGATGGAATGGCTACTGAACTTCACAAATGTTCCATAATCCACTGAAGGCCAAGCCAAGTGAACTTTGGGAAAATTAACTTTAAGTTGGGGAAACAACTGCATTTTGTTGCTCATTCAAGTTTAAAATCCACATAAAGTATTTTAAAAACTGCTGTAGAAGTGTGTGCTGTGTTTCAAAGTGTACATACAACATGTACGTTGTGACTGGAGCAGAATTTTAGCACTTAGTGTTGGATAAATACTTCATTTAAAACAAATATTTCTGATGGTGGATTTCAAAGCTCATGCTCAAATCATGCAGCAGTAAAGGAACTTAAAATATAATTATGCAACAGTTCCCTTCTAATCCGATTGGCAAAACAGTGTTCTAAGAGCTCAAATTTAGTATAATGGGACGTGCAGTAAGTGCAGAGGATTTGTGCACTGTGTAAACATGATAGTTATTGTAGTTTTAGACTAAATTTGAGCATGCATTTACTCATCTCAGTGTTACAAAAACAGATTCAGTATTCCTCAAAATTAATAAAAACAGTGACATGCAAATTCAGAATATTATGCAAACCTGCAATAATTAAATATGTTAACACAAATATACTTTATGTATTTAATCTCACTTTATTAACCAATCTCTTTTCTGCTGACCTTCAGAGATCCAATTCAGCCATACGAATAATCAAAAATTACTTTAATTACTTTTTTTTTCCTATTGCTGAAGTGAGAGTATTGAACTTGTCCTGCATCTTATTATTCTGCAATCCTGAATGACAGCACTAGTGAAAGGTTTGTTTGAGCTGCGCCCTCTACTGTACAGGCGTGAATTTGCATTTCTTTTAGCCTGGGGCTTATTCATTTCACCTTTGGTCTGAAAGGGCCTTTACATTTGACAAAAACATACTTTTCTTTTGTTATTAAAAACAAATAAGCAAGCAAGCCCAGCCCCGGTAAGACAAAGTAACGTAAAGTGATGTAACAGTACTTTTGATAAAAAGTAACTAAGTAATACAATTAGTTACTTTTATAGGAAGTAACACAATATTGTAACACATTTAAAACTTTTAAAAGTAACTTATTCATTGATAATGATTGTTGGTTCATGATATCTGATGCCTTGAATAGTTGTATAGAAGAAATACCACATTTGCAGTTGTGCTAATGGTCTGGATAATAATGTTTATGTTCTGTTCACTTATGAGTTATTGTGTAGATACGAATGAAACAAATGTTGCTGTCATTAGACACATGTGTGCAGAAAAAGCAACACATGCATTACCACTCACTCATAGAAATGTGTATGCATGGTGGGCAATGAACCCACCACCTCCAAATAATGGCTCATATTTTTTCAATTAGTCATGCATGGAGAGAAGAGATTACAGATGGTTTGCTTTAGTCGGCAGACACATGCAGAGACAAGCGGGTATGAGTGTGTGCTTGTGTAGATGTGAGCGCGTGGAAGCTGGTGAAAAAATAAAAAGATCAAAAGTTCAACATGAGAGCAAACGATAAAGTAGCCACAGTGATGTTTACTTTTCCTCAGCTCAATTGACTTAGCCTTTTTTTATGTAACTCATATTATCATGAGTCATTTTTGGATCCCTTCCCCTTTTTTTCTTCTTCTCCTACTGGGCCTCTGGTAATAATTCAAAAGGTTGTCATCAATCTCCCTCGCTTGAAATGTCTGATTCTGCCCTCATATATATTCTCATCAAGCTGCTTCAGTTGCCTTTGAGTCTTCAGCAGGTATAGTCCATTTCAGATAATTGATGTTTAATGAAGAGATTTGGAGGTGGAGAGATATAACTAGAGAGATCGGTGAACCTTTCCAGCCTTTGCTCACCTCCCTGAAACAAATGATGATAAATATGATTTTGCATTTCCTAATGACTCTAGATTCTCTAACCCATAGGTCATAAACTATGATAAATTTAAAGTCAGTGTTGAAAAAACAAACTTCAGCATAAGCTGAAATGATTTTTACAAGAGAACTCCTTTAGCATACAGAGAACTGCACGTTTTCATGCCATGTTCAAAAATACTTCATAGAAGTCTAGTCAGGAAACCACTGGCATACTTCTGCATGACTAATAAAAAACAAACAAATGACTGCAGAGTTAACAAAAAAGAATATTTTGGGCTCTAGTGTAATCCTTGGAAAATTTTTGGAAAAATCCTCAGGGGTTAAATTCAGCCAGAACAGTCCAGAACAGTGTTCTGGTAACTCTTTGATGTAAAATATATACATATAGTTGTACATATAGTATTTTAGTTTTGTCAATCTATTCCAATTTCTGTATGCTCTACCATGTAGTAAGTGTACTTTTTCAAAGACACTTTCTTGTTAATCTTACAGTTCAATCAATATAATCACATAGATAAATAATTACTGACATAATGTTATAAAACTGGTCCCTTGGTATAGCCTGGTTTCTTCTAAGTTTTTCTTCCCTATCTATTATCTAACATCATGGGTTTTTTCGCAACAGATGTCTTTAGTTCAGGTACTTGTCACTTTTCACTATGTTCCACTCGGAAGACATGCATTCAACATTCACCGAGGCTCAGTAGTTCATGTGGGAATGAACTCAAAGTGAAGATACAGATGCACCACAATTCATATTTAGTTCAGATTAGATTCTCAGAAATATACATTGTCTGAAACAGAAGCAACTTCTGCACTATTTCTGGCCACAGTACCTCTTGAGGTCTGGGCATGTTCCACACGGGAGTTGGACCCACGACCTAAAAGGTTCAGGGCTTGTTGCTAATAATGGTGTGCCACTCAGTTGACGCACATTCACCAAGCTGCCAAGGAGAGTTTTCAGTGTGAGAATGAGCACACAAAAAAACATTACTTAGCATGTTAAGCTTACTTAGCAGGTAGCTTACGGTTAACCTGATAGCTGAAGAGCCACATTAGAAAGAATTTCAGCTGGTTAGTATGCTAGCCAATTATCATGCTAAGCTATAAGACAACAAGTTAGACATTTTACTTGAAAATGGCAGATAAACAAAATAATGGAAAATGAAAATTTGGACAATGTTTTGCGTTGTTATAAAAGTTATATAGCTGTTACAAAGTTAAAAGCATTTTTGGAAGACTAGTTGGTGCTGTCTTCAAACTTCACAGGTATCTTCAGGACAAGCTAACGTTGATTCCTACCTAATGTTGTACCGATATGACGAATCGTTTAAAAGATATTGCAATTTATGACAAAATTCAAAGTGGTGGACTGATGGTTCGTCCGATCCTGGCAAAAATCAGTATCCTGGGATTCAGAATGACACAAGACATCCATGGACACCAATCCAAGAACATGATTTTCTAACAAACTGTTCAAAGGTTATGAGCAAAACTAGGCATTTTTTTCAGATTTCATGACTTGTAGGTGGTGCTGTTCTCAAATTTTGACATGGAACCTCAGATCATGGCTCCGATGAAGCATACCAAGTTTCATTTCGATTGTTCAAAGCATTGCCGAGACACAGCCTCTGATCCAATTTTGGATAAGTTCGCAAAATCATTACTTTTGAACAAAGATAAATAAAAAAAAAATGGAAAACTGTACTTTTCAAAATGGCCATTACTGTAATGAGCCGAGTTTTATTTGATTTTACTTTCTCAATTAGATTGAAAGATCTGAAAAAAAAAAAAAAACAGAAAAAAGAAAAAAACATACATTTATCTAACACACTTTTTGTTGTGTACTATAGCAATTAGGGGATCCATGAGCAGCATTCTCATCCTAATGATGCGGCTAACGAGCAAAGATCAGGACATCCTGTTGTTAACAGAGTCATTTACTCACGACCGCAGTGATCTTCCAGATATTATCTTCAGTAGACAGCCTCGCAAAATTTGGTTAATGTCAGTATCTCAACAGATTGTAGATTCACAATCACCACATGAACTTCAGCTTGTTTTCCTGGTGTGCATGGCAATAATAAGATAAGCAAATCAAAATGCAGTCATTTGTGAGCTTTTAAGGGAGCACATCATCTGGTTTATCTTTGTCTTGTGTGACTAATACGCTTTCATGAGCTAGCATTTCAAAGCAGATGTCATGCTTTAGAAGTGTTATATGGCAGACTAACACTCAGACAGATGGACTAAAATATTATTTGGCTGTGATTTCATGGATCATGATTCATGTGGATTCCTATCACTGGCACAATAATGTGCAGCTTCAGTAATGTGTAAACTTAGCCAAGGTGTGATCGAGCGAGTTGGCTGCCAAGCATGTGCCAGTCAACAAACTACGACTGTGAATTAGTCATGGCCGTGGGCGAAGAAATCTTATAATGCTGTTTAAATAAACATCCACAAAGTAGGCTTCACACACAGGTTAAAATTTGCAACACAGCACACAGTGAAAATTAGATATAAACCAATAAAAAGTTTATCTGTTAATGCCAAACCGTTTTAGAGCCTTAGGATTATGTCTTTACCTTGCTAAAAACACAAGCATTGTTCACACCAGGCATAAGTCAGTCAGCTTTACTGGGAAGATCATACTCGTTGACCAGCAATTTGGCAGTTGAAAAGCATGTTTATACTGGTCTACAAGTCAAACCAGTAACATACCAGCATAAGCCAGTCTTAACCAGCATAGAAATTCAGCAGGATAAATATAAGAAAAAAATATAAACATCATCAGTCAAGTAGTCAGAGAACTGTGAAAGGCAATCTGAGATCCATTTACTGGGAATTCTGTTAACTTTTGGTGCAGCAGATGGGTATGGTTGAGACAGCATATGGTCCGAGCTTCTGCACTGACAGTCAATGGATTACACAGCACATGCACCTAACATTACCTTACCTGACCTTTGACCCTGAACTGAACTCTCACCTCAGATGAAGCATATTGAACCACCAGGAGCTATGTCCAAACCAAACCAAACCAGGTGGACACAAGGTCATGCAGAAGTGTCATGGCCATTTAACCAACACCACGCAAAAAAAAAAAAAAGTTCTACATAGTTCTTTAAGATATTTGTGAAAAATCCTGTAACAGAAATTACAGATCATTGTCAGTCACGCTTTTCACTTTTACAAACAGATTTGCGTCAACTAACCACACCTCAGGACAAAAGTTGACGTTATCGAAATATCCAAGGTGCTCTACAATGAAAATACATGATCATTTGCATGATCATTTTTAAAAAAAACAAAAACAAATGATCAGTAAAAACATCACTAGAGATCAGATTTGGTCAAAAAAAAAAAAAAAAAAAAAAAAAGGTTCCCGACCCCTGCTTTCGACTATCCAATTTTACACATTAATTACACTTTAAATAAAGAACAACTAAGTTGTTAAAAGTGTTTTTTAAAGTGAACCAGGACTGCCACTGCTGTCCCATCAGAAAACAAACAAATAAATAAATACATGCATACATACATACAATGGGTCTCATTCATGAAACACGAGCAGAACGAATTTTTGTTTAAAGTGTGTAAAGTGGTTCTGGCGTAAATTTTCGGATTCATTAAAATGTTCGTATTTTCCAAATGTTAGTTGGTACGAAAGAAATCTACACCTGCTCCCAGCCACGCGTAAATAGTGCGTTTAACATCCGAACGTTTTGCTCATTAATAAGGCTGCATTTTAATTCACCTTAAGGTATATTACACAGCATTTTGAAAAAAAAAATATTATATATAGTAATTACATACGTTTTTTCTTTTTACTTTTATTGTGAGAGCCAGTAATAGCATCTGCAAACGGAGCACTTTAATCAAATAATTAGTTGATTTCAATAGGGCTGGGCAAACTAATGATAGTTGTTATGGAAATTGTTTCCTATGGCCAAAATCCTTCGTTTCGTGTCATAATGATGCCCTTATATAGTTGTCAGTCGGGTTTAATGGGCGGGATTTATGGTAATTGAGAATGAGCGTGCACGCGCGTCCCATTTACGACTGATTGGAATTCATTAACACACACACACATTTCACTATCACTTCTGATGTTTACGAAGTATTTGTGAATCAGGAGAAGAGTTTTCGGGAAGGTCTCTTTACGTGCAAATCACTCACATATTTACTCGTATATTTACGAATGTTTCATGAATGAGACCCAATAAGTCAACGTCTTTGTGAATCAAGCAATAAAGGCCACAAATAAGACAGTAATGATAGGAATTGGGAAACTAAACATGACTAAACATGAACTGATCTTTGATTTTATAATATACAAGAAACATAATGCCTTGGATGTTGGTCTAGTTTGTCCCCTTAAAGCATGTGTGTGAATGATCCTCTTTAACCAGAAGTGAGAGTTGGATGGGCCCCCAAAGTTTGGGTATTTCTTGTATTTTCTTAAGAGGTGGGGTCTGCCATTGGGCACAGAGAGGACCATTGAAGAGGAACATATAGCAAACTTTTTTTTTTTTTTTTTTTAACATAGCTCTTCTTAAAAAAAAAAAAAAAGAAAAAGAAAAAAATCGAACAAGTCTCCATTGGTAAGTCTTAGAAACCACTGTCCCTATTGCTATGCAGAAGGCACATATGGATCTTAATCTTGCAGCCCACACCAAGCTGAGGGCTCTTGAGAAGGAATCTATGGAATCCTATTGACCAAGATGAATAAACAAACACATTATGTGCAAGGGGATTTGATTAAAGAAGAATGACGCAAGTCAGCCCAGGTGTTTCGGCCCACTCTTTGCATTCCTCAAAAACCTTTCCTAAAACCACTCATTTTGAAATAGTTTCTCATTATGCAGGTCAGAGAGCCTCTATATATGCCTGAAATAGTACTCAAAGTGTTCCTTGTAATGAGTTTGGGCTAGATATATTCATGCCTAATATTTGCTCGGTCACATTCATGAGCAGTTTATATAAATAGAGCTGAACAGAGCTAAAATGGCAGATGCTCAGTTATTTAAAGGTTTTTAAAACTTTTTATTGCCAAGAAACGCCAAATATGACAATTCCCTTGCAAGAGACCTCCCTTGAACTGGTAATGCCACTGTCGAGTTGGTCCTAGAAACCCCAAGGTTGTCAGATTACTGTCAGATTACTATTCATTACAATCACTAAAAGTGTGCCAATTTTCATAATTTTCCTATGTTCCATTCATAGGGCTGCCATAGAATAGGTAATAATAATAAAGAAAACTGAACATAACAATAGGGGCTAAAAATATAAATGAAACCACATGGATACTGTATGAAAACAAAAGTGTAATGTTATAAAGATAGTATGTTGTGTCAAATTATTAAACAATTATATACAAAACTATTTATTTTGTATAAGTTGACAGCATGTTGTTTTTATTAGCTATTAATGTTAGATGTTTTTCTTTTCTTTTCTTTTTTTTAATCACACTAAAGCCTGGTTAGAGGTGGTATCTTTTTTTTTTTTAAAGAAACAATTCAATTCAAATTTAATTGTATTGCAGTTTTCACAAATACATTTTTTTGTCATTATTTTTGACTATAAAAAGCAGAATAAAAAACGGTATTATATAACTTACATAATGAAACAGTAATTTTAGTATTATTTATATACTTTTATGGTATTTATTATTTAGAATTAGCTTTTACTTCATATTTTCAGATTTCATTTTAGTTTGTTTTAGTAATTTTGTAATTTTAATATTATTTTTTATTTCATTTTCAGTTTTACTTCAACTTCACCTTATTTAATTTCAGTTATTTGCCAAGGCAAATTTTAAAATTTTCATTTAAGATTTCTAAAAAGTTTTTCACATAATATTTATATTTTGTTTGATTTCAGCTTTATTTCTAATAACAAAAGCAAATTTATAGTTTTAATCAATCATGCAGACTTCCTAGCACCACTTTGTGGCACAGTTATGCTATATATTTTTTTATACATCCTTTTTTTTTTTTTTTCACTTTGACTTTTTTATAAAGTATTATCCTCAATCATGAGCTTTCTCAACCCTAAGTACTACATAAACAGAACAGAACAATCCCTGGTTAAAAATGAGCCAAGCCGATAATCCAAAACCCACAGAAGTGTAAGTCATTATGTTGCTGTAAAACACCCAAAACTTGCTGGCAAAGCACCACTGATGACTTAAAGTGAAAATATGAGCTCAATTCCCACGAGATAAACTGCTATCAGCATCCCCCAGAATGAATGGAATCTTCACTTTGCAGCCAAATAGCGCTGAGATTCCCTAAATGGTTGGATTATGATGAATATTATTAATTCTTACACTAACATACCAGCGTGGATGGTTGCTCCTCAGATAAACAGGTTTATCAAAGAACCACTGACAGTCCTTATGTCATGGGCTGAGAGAGGTCAAGATGGTTAAAAACAAATAGACATCTTAGACAGAAGTTACTGTCTACATCATCCATCTCAGACTGAGAGAAGAGGCAGTTCCAAAAAGATTGGTCACCATCTCAGAACTCAAGTCTCCAGAGCAAAACAACTCAATTTTAATCAAAGAAATGTCCTTTACACCATTCCAAAATTCATCACAGCAGATAACCTTTCTACAAATTCATGGAGCAGTCAAATCAATATCACCCCCATGGGCCATCCCAGAGACAAAGTCTGTATAAACATTTGAGGGTTAGGAGGCCTTTATGACCTCCTAATGTGGGAGCTGGTGGCCAATGGTTGCTATGATGTGAACCAGGAAGTGAGAAAACTAATCAAGTACTGTGGGCTTAATCTTCAGCAACTCTACTTTAATTAAGCCATATAAGCCTAGATAAATGGATAGAGATGTAGAAATTCTGCAATTTAGTTAGTTGGAACTCTAGACCCGAGTCAGGCTTAGTGCTAATACCATCCAGCTGCAATCTTGAAGCTATGACAACAGCTTCTAGAGATCTAGATCCTCACTTAACTTCCCAGCCCCCAACAGATTGAATTCCAGGAACATCTGGAGTGACTGACCCCAAGCTAAAACATTATAGCTGTGCGGTAAGCACCACAAAACATGACTAGTTGTTCCCAGAGAGATATTTTGATGATAATTACAAAGCTTTTGGGAATCGTATCCCTGATCATCTTGCAATTTGAATTCCACTTTCATAGGCACATTTTAAAGGTGCCCTAGATTGTTTTTTCACAAGATGTAATATAAGTCCTAGGTGTCCCCTGAATGTGTCTGTGAAGTTTCAGCTCAAAATACCCCATAGATTTTTTTTAATTAATTTTTTTAACTGCCTATTTTGGGGCATCATTAACTATGCACTGATTTTTTTCAGCACAGCCCCTTTAAGAGATGCGCTTCCTCTGCCACACAAGCTCTCAACTATATATACATCGCATAAACAAAGTTCACACAGCTACACAAGATGTTCGTCATGCATGCTGTATGCATGCTTCAAATTATGTGAGTAAAGTATTTATTTAGATGGTTACGTTTGATTCTGTGTGAGTTTGAGGCTATGCTCTGTGGCTAATGGGCTAAAGCTAACATTACACACTGTTGGAGAGATTTATAAAGAATGAAGTTGTGTTTATGAATTATACAGACTGCAAGTGTTTAAAAATGAAAATAGCGACAGCTCTCGTCTCCGTGAATACAGTAAGAAACGATGGTAACTTTAACCTCATTTAACAGTATATTAGCAACATGCTAATGAAACATTTAGAAAGACAATACAAATATCACTAAAAATATCATGATATCATGGATCATGTCAGTTATTATTGCTCCATCTGCCATTTTTCGCTGTTGTTCTTGCTTGCTTACCTTGTCTGTGCACAGATCCAGCCGTTAATACTGCCTTTCCTTGTCTAATGCGTCGAATGGGCTGGCATTATGCAAATATTGGGGTCATACATATTAATGATCCCGACTGTTACGTAACAGTCGGTGTTATTTTGAGATCCGAGTGTTTTCCGGAAGTCTTTTAAACAAATGAGATTTACATAAGAAAGAGGAAGCAATGGGGTTTGAAACTCAATGTATGTCTTTTCCATGTACTGAACTCTTGTTATTCAACTATGCCAAGATAAATTCAATTTTTCATTCGAGGGCACCTTTAAAGTAATACTTTTTGTTTGCTGAAAAATAACAGATCTTTGAGTGGATCTTGACATACATGTGTGACATACATTTTGATTTGTCAGCAACAATTAATTTATTTCAAGTGAAAGTGATTGTAGGTGGGTTACATAAATATGTTCAGCTGGTCATGTGATCTCAAAATGGCGGCAACCATGGGGGGGGACCAGCCTCGTGTAGAGTAACATCTCATGTTTTTGCATCTCATGTGAGTGTACATCTAATTTCAGTAGCCTAAAACTACATTTGGAACTCATTTAAATGAGACATCATGTGATTTTCACAAAGCAGTCACAATGCAATGAATTACGTTTATGAAGTATACAACACAAAAGAGGCCTTATTGGAATGGTTGGGTTGGGATAAGCATGATGCTGGAAGAACCATCTTCAAGCATCATAAAACAAGCTTTGTATGAGGGGTCAGAACAGACCTTGCACAAAATGACTTTTGTAGATCAACTTCAAGATTAATGTGCTGATGATTACGACATAGGAATGCCGGTAACCATGGTGACCATAAACAAATAAATAACAGCATACAAAAACATTATTAATGACTTTTCACATTCATGCCACAAGCATTTGAACTGTATCTGCTGGCTGTCACATCTTCTCACGCTAGATCCTAGAGCCATGAAAAAAAAAAAAAAAATCGAAAGAAATGTTTAGAGAAAAATACACAAAGAGACTCCAAAATAAAGATTATTATCTTTTTTTGAAAGCTTGTGGTGGTATAACCTTTCTAAAAGTAGAGACTCAAAACAGAATCTCGGGTCAACAGAAATGGTCCCTTAAATAAGACATAAAAAGTGCCCAGTCTGTGTGTGTTAAGAGTGACAAAGTGTTTAGTTTATGAGCCAGATGCACTCCAGCAAGGACCAAGATAAGATTCCACCTCACTGACTGTGCATGTTCTTTAGTAATGGTGCAGAAACCCCCATCTTTACCACCACACACAGCCAACGGTTGACAACACTCACACACATACCTACACACACGTGTTAAATAGTGTCAGCACTACATTCGGGCGCTCCATCGCCCCTATTATTACCCCATCATTACAGCACTGTTGAGGTCACGTGTCAAAGTTCACCCGACAGGCTTCACGTCTTGGGGGGTGACACAGTGCAGTGGCTCTCTGAGCCGCTTGTCAGGATGACACTTAGTCTGTGACCTCAAGGTCAGAGGTTAAAGGTGACAGTGACACCGCCCTTATCAGAAAGCTTCAGATGCTGAGAGGCTGCCCTGAGGAGGAGAAGAACAGGGCTTGGACAGTAAGTGTGTGTTTTTAGAGAATTAAAGATAGAAAGAGAGTGGGCTGTACAAGTCAGATCAGGAAAATGGAGGCCCCAGGCTACCAGAGAGGCCACACCAATCTCAATTCATTTTATCTCTCTTTTTCTTCTATCCTTTCTTCCTTGTCATTCTTTTTTGGAAATAACAACACTAGGTGAGGCCAATTTGTCTCTTTTTAATCTTTTTCTTTTCCCCAACCCTGACTTCCTTTTTCAGGTAGCCCCACAAGGAAAATATTGCTGGAGCAATATATTGTCACTCATTCCGATCTGCCTCAGCAATCTTTGGATACCGTGTGTTTGAATGATGCAAAAAAAAGAAATGGGTATTATATAAATATAACAATGGATTTACATTATACAACAGTTGGTTCTGGTTTACGAATTTGATTGGCCATGCAGTTTGCTTAATACTGATAGCACACTCTAAAAAAATACAGGTTATTTATTGGCATTGATGGTTCCATAATGAACCTTTAACATCCATAGTACCTTTCCATTCCACAAAAGGTTCTTTAATAGTGGAAAAAGTTTCTTTAGATTATTGAAATATTCTTCACACTAAGAAAACAAAAGTGGTTCTTTGGGGAACCAAAATTGTTCTTCTTTATGGCATCGCTGCAGGTAAAAGGTAGCTTTTATTTTAAAGTGTTATTTTTTTTTCTTATAGCCATTTTCTATTTTGTGAAGCTCAACAATCTTTTGCTGCACATCAGAACTATATTCTTTGGTTTTACTCATTGTGATGAATGATTAAGGGAATTTGGCCTTTGTGTTTACACATATTTGTACTCCTGTGGAACAGTCATGGCTGGACAATGTCATGCTCCTAGTCACCCTGGTATGCTAAAAAATGTAAATTTGAATGGGATTATACTTCAGAAATATTTTACTCATAAGAATTTCTAGGGGTGCAAATAATTGTGGCCAACATGTATTAGAGAAAAACATTCATTTCATAATGTGAGTTTCCCAGTTTCCCCCCACTTTCAATTGTATTACTTCGATGAAAGGTTAGAATTGAATGAAAGATCAACAGGATAAACAATGCAGATTTATTTTCACAGCTGCCTTTGCTCATATTTACTAAGGGTGCCAATATTTGTGAAGGGCACTATATATAGGGCATATACTGTATATATACAGTCAAACCAAAAATTTAGACATATTTTTTTTTATATATATATTTATACTATTGGGTGCAGGACACTATTGTTCATTTATGTAAGTGAGGATAGCCAAAAATTCTTCATAGAGTGGACTATCAGAAAAATTGATGCCGATGCAGATTGGACATTCTGCCAAAAAACAAACAAAACAAAAAACCTTCAAGACTCAGCCCATTTGTGTTAAATATAAAAGCAGATCATCCTCAATCACTTCCCTGGCTATTTGTCTTCTCTCTCAGTCTCTCTGTGGAAGAGATGGTCTGTGACTCTATCTATTTCTTTAGTTCTGCTCATGATGGAATAGGTTAGATCCCTCCGAGTCAATGCATATTATTTATGAAAACACAGCATGTGAAAGACCGTCTTGTATGTAATGCTTTTCATTACTGCAATTTAAGGATATTTCATTCATCTTTGCATTGTCATACACATTAATATACACTTTGAAAATGTAACTGTCTTAAGATGGCAAATACAAATCAGCTGTCTGCTTACCATACTAAGAGTTTCATTAACATTTTCCAGAAAGCATTCCTGCGGCATACCAAATCACAAGATAATCTCATCACTTTTTTATGGCCTGGTTTTTGGCAACTTTTTACATATTTTGAGGAAATTAATGGTAGGGGGTTAAAAAGTTTGGGTTGGGTGTGGTATAAGAGTTTGAGTAACAGATCCCCCACTGACATACAATTATGATTTACGCACAACATCTACAGGATAATAGGGTGGATGGGTTCATCTACCGACAACATAAACTATTTCCATTTCTGAAATATTTGCAATATTAGAAGTTCTTAGAATTGTATTTATCCACAACCTTTGAATACTCAAAGGCTCTGTAAAATGTAAAAAAAATCTATTCAAATTTGTGTTTAAATCATTTAAAATAACGGTTTTGTATTTTTTATATTTGTATTCCATTATTAGCCATTATTCCAGTCTGTAGTGTCACATGATCTTTCAGAAATCATTCTAATATGCTGATTTGGTGTTTAAGAAATATTTCTTAGTATCTTTGTGCAAACCATGATACATTTTTTCTTTAGATTATTGATGAGAAAGAACAGTACTTATTTGAAATAGAAAACTTTTGTCTTCTGTCACATCTTAACAATTTATTACATCCTTGTTGAAAGGAAAGTATTATTTTATTTTGAACTGTAGTGTGTATATAATTAATTGCATCAAGCTTCAAAATTTTGTCAAGACTCTTATTTGCTGTATTAAAGTATTTCATGAAAAATACAGAAGCTGGACATTATTTTCCTATTTAAGTAGCTTTGAGCCCAAAGGTGGGTTGTATTTAGTGTAACATAATGTCTATTTATACATATTTATTTAATCAGGTCCAGTCTTATTCATTTTAAATAAACTGAACATCTACTCGCACACACAATATATGGTTGGCAATTGAGAGTGCCAAATAATCATTACCATCTAGGTCAAATTCATCCAAATAATAGAAAACACAATCCAGACCTGTTTTTTGCCAAGATTTTTTTTTTTTTTTTTTTTTTTTTTTTTTTTGGCCAGATGTCAGGAATACAGATTATCCGTGTGATGCTACTGGCACTAGCGTAATTTTGACAAGTGTCACTGATAACATCTTTAACCTGTGTCAGCTGTAACTTTACACATGTATGCTAATAGCCTTGTGTCTGGTGCACAGACCAATACAGAAAATAGGTCAAAGTTTGTAAAGAATTGCTTTTTTTCAAGAAACATGCTGGAAATTACCTTCTACTGACTGTCACTTGAGAAACCTTTAATGTAATGAAGAAGTAGGTCAAGTCATCAAGTGTGATTGGGTTCACGACCCATAAGCAGATACAGGATCAGGCTTGCTGACAGATAAGCACACATAAATACTCCTACTCAAATCTGTAAAAGTTTAAAAAGATATATCTTGAACAAAACTCCACTTCCTCTATTAGTCTATCCGAAGTTCTTCTACTATCTGCCATAAGCATAAATGGCAAGACAGATCCATCAAAAGATTGGCTCACAGACCTCTCAAAACCTTAGCAAAGTAAAAAAAGAGGCTCCACATACTTTGATATATGCAATGCTACTGAAATTCAAGTATGATCTTTATGGTACTCCGAAGTACTTTTAAGAATACTGTAGTGGTACACGTTTCAAATATCACAGTACATATCAAAAATACAAAAGATATTTGCATGGTACTTTTTCATAAGTATCATGCAAATATAATATCATGGTAACATGGTTATATCATGACTCGAGATTTATCATAGTAATGAATGATGGTATTGTTGGAATTATCACGGGTGCTGCTAACAGGAAGACAAAGACAAATATTCAAACTAAATAGTCTTTAAATCCAAATATCTACTGGAAACTATCAGACAACAGATACAAACACCTTAACATTGACGACACTGAACAATGAACTGAAGGAAGACAGGACTTATATACACAGAGGAACAAAAGAGCTAAATAATGGGCAACAGGTGAACAGAATATACAATCATGTGAACAAACTGGCAACACTAGGAACAACACTAGGAAACCCACACAACTTCGCTGACACTGGAGACCGAGGAAGAGCGTGACGAGCATCTGAGGTAGAACCAGGGAACCAGAGGACTGAGGCGGAGCCGGTGGGACTGATGATGAAGGCAAAGCCGGTGGTAAGACAGAGTCAGATGGAGATGGAGGTAAAGACAGGATGATGTCTGACCAAGGCAGAGCCGGTGGGATGAGGGAGCCTGCTGGAGCCGTTAGGATAATGGTTTCCAGTGGAGCTGAGGGATGGAGGAAAGGTAAAGGCGATAGGTCGACAGGCCGCAATGGAGTGATGGGTACTGAGGCTGGAGGTGGAGCCAGGGGATCCTCTGGGCTAGGCAGAGCTAGTGGCCTGAGGAACCGAGGCTGATCCTCAGTGGATAGTGTAGGAGATGCAGAGGGTCTGAAGGGAACCAGCGGAGGCGGGACTGAGGAAGGATGTGGGAGGGTTCACAGATGACATGGGGCTGGGCGGAACCAACGGTGAAAGAGGAGAGTCAGGGCTGGGTGGAACCAGTGGGGTTACAGGAGAATCAGGGCTTGACGGAACCAGCGGGGATGGAAGAAACAGGGGAATTACTTCCTCAAACACATCCTTTATATATGTTCCAGAGTCCATAGACATCACATCCACAGCAGTAGGATTGTGGGTGGGGCTTTTTTCATCCCAGCCCTCATCATGCCGGTAGATGGTGGTGGATGGCTGGAATCGTTGTTCACCAGCACCCACTCCACAATTGCGGCAAAATCCTCACGTGGACCACTCTTTGGGAGGCGTGCCCTAGACCACTTGCTAAGGTTGGCGATGTAAAAAACGCAGAGCGAGCAGTCTGGATAGTGAGTTAGGCACGCCAATTCCAAAAAGTCCCTGGTGTGTGACTCCAGGGAGTGGTCATTCTATTCCAGGCTCAATAGCTGAACAGTGGAAGTCCATGGTGATGGACTGGGGAGTGGGAAGAAAAAGAAACAAAAACGCAGCAAATAATTAAACCATTTTGGTTTGGTGTTCTGTCACGGGTACTGCAGAAAGCACATGAAGACAAAGATTCAACAAAATAGTCTTTAATCTAAATATCTACAGGAAACTCTCAGGAAACCGATACAAACACCTCAACATTGACGACACAGAACAATGAACTATAGGAACACAGGACTTAAATACACAGAAGAACAAAAGAGATAATTAATGGGCAACAGGTGAATGGGATATACAATCATGGGAACAAACTGGCACACACTAGGAAAATGGGTCACACAGGCAAACGGGCAAAAAAATAAAACACAATGAAACGTAACATCCCCCTACAACTATGGTGTTCTTGGGGGTACAATGGATTGTCATGTAAATACCATGGTACATAAACCACACCACGATTTGTTTCAAAATACCATAGAATTACCATATTAGACCATCACTGGCAAAATTAGCAAAATGTAGGCCAACCTTTTTTTGCAAAACCACGTGACCAACTTGAACCCGTTGTGTAATCTCTATGGGGAAATCTTTCACTAAATTTCAGATTGCGTGAATACCTATAAAAATGACGTACGAAAATTCACTGAACAAAGTTTAATGTGTCCATTCCTTAAGACCAGAGTATTTTTTTGTAAGAGTCATTTCTATCATGGTACATATCCAAAAACATGGTATTACCATAGAACCATGTCAAAAAAACAATAGTAATACAATTGGACTTTTTAGTATGTTTATTCTGAGGGGATCCAAATGCCCGCACTGCCCTACTGCACTACTAGATATGCAGCATATCTCCCAAATAACTTTCACTTATCATTAACACAGATATGTGAGTGAGAGAGAGATAAAGAGAGAGAGAAAGAATGTTGACGATAAAGACAGAACACAGCTTTAAGGCCATGTCTTATAAACGCAGAACCCAATGCAGCCACAACAACCACCCGAAGAGGAAATGAAGCATAGGTCTGTAAAATCAAAACAACGAAGACGGAGATTATGATGCCTTTGAGACCGAACAATAGCAATGCTTTTCTTAAAATCCTCCCATCATTTATAACAAGCTGTTGAAATCCTCAAAAAACCTCAAATCTTCCTTCCTGGAACATGAGATGAATATTTAACCAATCTAAATGGCGCAACACAACGTCCCATCACAGGCATCCCAGCAACTAAAAATGCATGAGCAGATTCTTAAGAGAATGAATCCTAGAGCATAGACTTCAGCAATGCATGCTCAGTTAAATAAAGAGTATTTTGTTTCAGTTCGGAGTGATTATAATATGAAGGGGATGTGGTTCACTTACACAGCCAGGGAACCCTAACCTGGCAGGGGCTGCTAAGTCAGCAAGACAGGGCCCCTGATAACTGGCTGCGGAGCTCCCACAGTCTCAGCTATCACCACAGGTAAACAAACACAGCAGAACAGATGAAGGACTGAAGATAAGAGCGGGGTATGTAGCGTGGGCTCAAATCTACACAAACATGCTCAGTATTGCACAGACATAAAGAAAAGACTCTTTGCATTTATAATCCACATGTGTGTGCTGTACTGTTACCACTGGTAGTTTTATTATCAACTGCTTGTTCTGGTAAAAACTGAAAATATATACAAAGGAGGCCTTGACTACTTTTCATTTCTGTTGGGTTTGTTCTTAAACATTTTTTTTTTTTTTTTGGGGGGTTTGCTCTCAAAGCATTCAAATAAATAACATTTACTTATCATCACAGTTCCAGTAATAGCGCAAACATGTTAAACTAATATGCCACTAAAATTTACAAAACATGTCCATATTTATTGTGTCAGTTTATATTAAAAGATGCTTTATACCCCTGACGATTTCCCCTTGGATTTTGCTGGGCCAGTCCAGCTCTAAAAATGGTGCTGAGTTGGTCTTTTTAGACAGGATGTAAAATCAGACATTCTTCAGAGTAAGCACCCAGCGCAGTTTCCAAATATTTGTGCATACCACTTTTCAGGATGCCTTTTCTGTGTGAAAACACATATATTGGTTCCTTTCAGACTGGGCTGGTTCTGAGGGGTTCTGTTCAATGGGCCGTTGCTGTCTAAATTGTCTGACAATGTCTGGATTTGTCTGAGCTCATAACTGACTAATGACATCACCTAAGACCTCTTTTATTGGGGCTATTAATAGATCTCAGTTCATTGGTTTTTACAGATTTCAGTTCCGTCACTTATACATTCAGGGTCAAATCTGAGGAAGTCGTCTGTCTTGAGGTTCTACTGTGTTTGCACATTAAATGGCAGAATGACTACCACATTTTTTCACATTTAACATATAATGTTAAGGCAAGTCTCTTCACTTAGTAGCTGTCTTGGTAACACAACCATTTCCAGTCATGCACAGCTCTTATCTACTTAAATGATAAAGACCAAAATCTTTGAAACTGCTTGTCGATAGATGTGTTTAAATTAACTAAATCTGAATGTATCCAATCCAGTTTCAGAAGCTGTGTCTAAAATCACATACTTTCTGATTGGTGTCATAGTTATGCTCATAGTTTCATTGTGTTTTGGTTTGGTTCTGTTCCTTATAATTGTATGTTGACCTAGTTGTGTGTGCCAGTTAAACACTAATTAAGTTCATCAGTTGTTCAGTTAGTTACCTTGTTTAATTCTGTGTATTTAAGTCCACGGTTTCCTTTGTTTAATTGTCTGTTTTACTTTGTGTGTACCTCAGTTGTTTTGTTTCAGTGTTTTCACTAGTTTCATAATTACAAAAATAAATAAATAAATAAATACATAATGCTGTGATTATATCCTTTTCTCATCTTCATTGCAACACTAGTGTGACAAGTAGGCAATACAATTGAATTGAACTTACTTTGTGACTCCTTAAATGTGTTGATTAATGAGTTTACATGAAGTTTTTCAGTCTGACTGAGTCATAATTCCAATTATAAACAGATTATTTGGTTGCATGTAAACATAGCTAGAAATCTGATATGGTATCATAAATTGTACTTCTTTAGCTCAAATCATCATTATAAGCTCTTCCTCATGCGGACTGACATTGTCAAAAAATGTTCAGGTTTTAATTATCCTTGTGGTGACATCTGGTCACCCCAACATAGGGAATACCTGGACCACACAGACAAAACAAGTGTAACGGAAGCAAGCTAATACAAAGCTGTGCATGTTAACCTCACTCTCCTGGCCTTAAAGGGATAGTTCATCCAAAAATGATGTTTATCTGCTACCCCCAGGGCATCCAAGATGTATAGGTGACTTTTTTCTTCAGTAGAACACAAATGATAATTTTTAACTCCAACCATTGCCGTCTGTCAGTCTTATAATGCATAGCAATGGTAACAACATCTATGAGAGTAAAAAAAACAAAAAAAAAACATTCACAGACAAATCCAAATTTTACCCTGCGGCTCGTGACGACACATTGATGTCCTAAGACACGAAACAATCGGTTTGTGTGAGAAACCAGTATTTATATCATTTTTTACCTCTTATACATCACTATGATCATTTTTCCCCTGATGATTTTACATACCCAGGAGAAGATCACGTACAACTTAAACCATCAGCTGTGCCTATGGTTTTTCCACCTCCAACTGAGGTATGTGAACAAGATCTTTGTATGTGTCCTTTTTATTTGTAAAGCTACCCTTACGAATTTGTAAAGCTACCCTTATGTTTTTAGTAGTTTACTTCCATTTGTTTAACAACTGCTGTACTACAGGCACCATGTTTAAACTACACCAGAGCACGTACACACCTCACACACCGGATGCCGTGCGCGCTCAAGGCAGTTGGACATGGTGTATTAGAGGTAAAAATTATATAAATACTGTTCGGTTTCTATCACAAAATGATCGTTTTGTGTCTTAGGACATCAATGTGTCGTCACGAGCCACAGGGTTTAATTTGGATTTGTCTGTGCATGTTTTTTTTTTTTTACTCTCATAAATTTTGTTACCATTGACATGCATTATACGACTAACAGACTGTTAAAAATCATAATTTGTGTTTTACTAAAGAAACAAAGTCACCTACATCTTTGCCCTGGAGGTAAGCAGATAAACATCAAATTTTCATTTTTGGGTGAACTATCCCTTTAAGAGGCGCACTAGCAACTGACACTAGAGACTGTGGTTTTTAGCGTCTTTGTTAGCGTGCCCATCTCCCATGCCTCCGTGACCCAAATGCTGCTTTGAATCCTGTTTGGAGCGGGTCGGGTAGAACCTGTTACATTTGGTGCCGTGACCCGAATGGGAGTGAGGTTAAGGTCATGTGTCCATCAAAGCCTTTTTTCCAGCAGCTAACGTACTTTTCCAATTGTTTTCAATGGCAGCACTGCATTTTTTAAACGGCAGGAGCGCAAAGAGGCGCTGAGCGTCTGTTTTACGCTCAAGCGCTGAGCGATAGGCATTTTTTAACGGTCGCCTCAAGTTGAAGAATTTTTAACTTTGAGTAAAAAAATTCTGCTCTCATCACTGTCACTTTTTATTCAGCCGTCCAATCAGAGTGGAGGAGGGACAGGACAAATACAACACCGACCAACTGTCACAACATTCTTGCTGTACAACGACATTTTAACAAGCAGATCACAGAACAAAATGGATGAGAAATTAATATTGCTGGTCTCCGAACATACATAGCAAGTGCTCTACAGTTTTAGTCTGAAACAAATTATCTGCAAATTCAGTTACAAGTAACAGTGCCACAGATATTCTGTATCATAGCAACAAAGCGTCTCAACTGAACTACCCAACTACCCTGGCCTCAAGAGGAGGTCTTGCAACTGACGCTAGAGACTCAGTCTTTAGCGTTTTTGTTAGCGTGCCCACCTCCCATGCCAATTCAAATCCTGCTTGGATTGGGTTGAGTAGGACTGGTTACATTTGGTGCCGTGACTTGGATGGCAGTGAGATTTAGGGGGGTGAGTGTAACAGAAGCAAGCGAGTAAAGAGCTGTGCGTGTAAACCTCACTCCTCTGGCCTCAAGAGGAGGACTAGCAAATGATGCTAGAGACTGCGGTCTTTAGCGTCCTTGTTTGTGTGTCCGCCTCCCGTGCTGGAGATTCCAGTTCGAATCCCACTCAGAGTGGGTCGAGTAGGACCGGTTACACAAACACCTATGAAAAAGGTAACTGGCTCTTGAAAATCAATGTGGCCACATATGCCACATTGATTGTTGTGATTTCTCCCATTCACATTAATTTAGTGATAGTGATTTAGTTTATTTAAAATGACAGTCATGAGCAAATGTCAAAAGGTCCCCAAACAAAAAGAAAAGTGAAAAAGAAAGCGAGAGAGATGCAAGTGAAAAAAAAAAGGAATGAAAGCAAATACCCTTTGGTGTAAGTTTCACAGTGTCACTGGGTTTAGGAAAACATTCTGCTCACTCCCCTTGAATTGAAAGAGTAAATGAGAGCAAGAGAGAGAGTTAGGCAGACTAAAAGCATTAGTGTAGAATTAGAGTAACACACTCACAGTACTCCCTGACATACCACACTCGTGTTTGCTTACACATAAAACACTGCAATGTTGTTTAAAAATGTGCTACCTAACTTACCGTCAACTTTAATAGGACAAATTTGAAGGCCGTTAAACTTTACAGCTTTTAATATATATATATAACTAGGCCAGATTACTGTAAAAGGGACTACAAATTAAAAATGTGTATTTGGAAACTGATAACTTGTAAACATGTAACAATGGATGTTTATCTATGAAATTGACCTGAAAATATTTCAGGTTTTTTTTTTTTTTTTTTTTTTTTTTTTGTGACAAGACAAAAAAAGGGAAGGATAATAATAATAATGATAATAATAATAATAATAATAATAATAATAATAATAATAATAATAATTTATTTTTCAGCCATGATAAAAATTGTTTAAGCTCCAAGCAAGGGTATATTGCAGAATATGTGTTTTGCAAAGTGGCAGCTGCGAGGCTTTCAGTGCCGTTGACAGAAAACAGGAAGGAATGTTTCAAACTATGAGGAAGATAAGAGAACTGTGAACATCAGCGCTGTTGAGGAGGTATAAAGACAGACAAACACATAAAACACATACAAACGCACAGGCACACATCGCATTCCTGGACCACCCCCCCACCCACCAAACACACACTAAAACTCCCTTGAGATTGTGGTCTAATTAAACTTTATCTTTCTCTCTCTCTCTCTCTCTCTCCACAACTTTATGAGATGGGCGTGGAGAATGTGTTTGAAGATGCTACATGGCTCAAGGCTGAGGACTTGGTACATTCTGAACACATCGTGACACAAACATGTACACATACAAACAGGGTTTCACTGAAAGCTATGACTCACATAAGAAAATATGAAATAATTACTACAGCATCTAACAAACCATGTACACCCAAGTCTAATATTATAGATATGGCCCGGACCCCCCTTCAATGTAAATGTATTCATAAACGCCAGTGGGTGAAAATGAACTCAGGTTTTATTGACAAAATCAGTTGATTCTGTTGAAATAAGGTCTTGGTATGAAAAGTTAAAGTTCTCGCTCCATCATGAGCTGAATGTTCGTCATTCGTCATCCGCCTTCTTGAGCGTCTAAAACAGTGCACAGCTTAGGCATTCTTTGCCTGTAATGTTTTCAATGTAATGTGAGACAGAGTCTTCACATTCTGTTCTTTCTTTATAATATAAGCCATCATTAACACTAATGGGGCTGAAATGTCAAGCATACTTTGGACAAAAAAAAAAAATCGTATTAAAGTTTTTCTAGGTATGGCTTTTAACCACAAACCTTTTAAGTATTTACCAGTGGGGAAATACTGGACTGTAAACAAGTATGAAATGAAATAAAATCAAATAAAAATTAATGATTAAATAAAACATTAAAAAACATAGATAAGAGAGGTGGACAAAAAATGTAAAAATAAAAGATGATGAAAATACAAATAAATAAATAAATAAAAAACATGAAAAAAGTTGGAAAATTAAAAAATGGTTTCGGTCCCATTTTATATTAAGTGGCCTTAACTATTATGTTAATATAAAGTGAGACCATAGTTTCAAATAATATCAAACACAATAAAATAGTTGAAACATGATTCCATGATTGGGTGTGCTTCTGAAAAACATTTTTGAATGTTTGAACGTGAATTCTGGTCTCGGTAATTGTATAATGATGTGTGAAACATTCCACAGGCCATAATTGGGGTAATACACTTAAAGTTCAACTGAAGTTGATTATGGCGCAAACTCTTTTCAGATGAAGAGGACTCTACAGATGTGGTTGTTATTGTCTGAGAACAGGCAAACCACAATTCTTTAAATGGTACAATCATCTGGTTCTATTATGTAGCTTTACCCAGCATTAATCAGAGGGTTTACAGCCTAGTCCATTTGGACCCAAAACAATTCCATGGTGGACATTTCCTGAAGCAGCATGGCTGGCCTGTGGCCCGTCTGGAACAGGTTAGGTGCTGTAAATCATTGAATACTCAGGGTCGATATGGGAGCTGCAAGCCAGATGGAGAGCAGGTGGAAAGGAAAGAGGATGACCTTGAGAAAAAGGCCTTCAAACTAGAATTGTCCAGCTGTGGGGATCAACAACATGCCATGGAATTTTGCAGAGAGTGAGTGTGTGAATGAGTGTGGGAGAAAAAGAGAGGAGGAAAAGTTAGAGATCAAGCCAAAACGGCTAATTTGACACTTCCGTGTGGCTTTGTTATTCTTAACACTTAACAACTTGAAGGTACAATACCACACCCCTAGTTTTCATCCTCCGCTGACTAGCAGGCATGAACACACACATTCTGGGCCTCAGTGGGCACGTACCCAGCTGAGGAGGCTTTGGTCTGAGGGCTAAAGCGCGACGAGGACCCTTTAAATCAGACCAGCCAACAAGACTCCCCACCGGTGATCTTTTCACTCAGGACACAAAAGACTGACACCCACTAGTAAAAGCAGCAAAGTCACACGGCATGACAGCGGATGTACAAATAAAGCTGTTGGACCTGATGGAGACCACTTGAGACTTGGTGAAACATACAGTTCTTTATTCTTGTTTCATATTCATGAAACAATATGGCTTGCTCAGTTGGAGTTTAAAAGACATTTAATATTCAGTAATATTAACTGTACTGACACTAGATGACAACACTTTTTGAATTAAATCAACATCGAATTGAATTGAGGTGAAAATGGCACTATTGCTTCTGTGTGCTTGTGGACTTTGTAACATTGATACAGTTATTGAAATGACACAATGTTGAACTGAACTGAGCTGAATAATGACACTATTATCTACTGTAGAGCTGCTGAAATTGAATTTCTTTCATAAGTGATTCATTTCACATCATTAACACTGATGTTTTCCTATTTATTAATGTGAAGCTGCATCTGTATGTATCGTATAAAGCACTAAATGTGACTTGACTTAACAAGATACTTATTTGTATATGATTTTTAAACTGAATTGTCAAATATATTTTTAATTCATAGTGATGTCGGCTACTTCCTTTTATTGTCTCAAAGTGATTTGCTCTAATCAAATCTGAAAATAAGATCCAAATTTATGAATAAAGAGTCTCTTTCAGAATTATTTTTGCTTTTATTTTTCTGTCCCCATGGCTTTGTTCAGTCTTGTAATGGAAAGCATGTGTCCTGACTCCTATTCACAAGATTTCTTTAATGATTAATGTCAGACAAAGCCGTTTATAAGTTATGTAATTCCATTAGCGGCTAAGCGCTAAGACCCTCGATTACACAGTTTGTTCTCTGGTCGCCTGGAAGGCAGACATCACGTAAACTGAACTTTGCAGCTGCGTGGGTGACCTCTGACCTGAAAGCAATCAGTACTTTCATCAGCCATTAGCCTGCTGGGTTATGACGCTAAATGTTTTAGCTAATCCAGTTAAAATCTGTCAGTGGAGAAAGTACGTTGAGGAAATCATACTAATGTCATGTAGAATCCTGATGCTAGTCCAACCTGCTTTGTGGTGCTTAGTACCAGTAGGCTTTGGTCTAGTCATGTTGTTCACTAGCAAAAAGTGATGCTAGTCATTTACTATGGAAATGTTGACCAAAGTAGTCTTGATATTTAAAGGTGCCCTAGATTCAAAAATTGAATTTACCTTGGCATAGTTGAATAACAAGAGTTCAGTACAGTCTCAAACTCCATTGTTTCCTCCTTCTTATATAAATCTCATTTGTTTAAAAGACCTCCGAAGAACAGGCGAATCTCAACATAACACATAATGTACGCCCCCAATATTTGCATATGCCAGCCCATGATCCCAACATTATGAAAGGCATTAGACAAGGGCAGAACGTCTGGATCTGTGCACAGCTGAATCATCAGACTAGGTAAGCAAGTAAACTGACATGATTCATGATAGCATGATATTTTTAGTGATATTTGTAAACTGTCTTCCTAAATGTTTCGTTAGCATGTTGCTAATGTACTGTTAAATGTGGTTAAAGTTACCTTCGTTTCTTACTGTATTCACAGAGACAAGAGCCGTCGCTATTTTCATTTTTAAACACTTGCAGTCTGTATGATTCATAAACACAACTTAATTCTTTATAAATCTCTCCAACAGTGTGTAATGTTAGCTTTAGCCACGGAGCACAGCCTCAAACTCATTCAGAATCGAATGTAAACATCAAAATAAACACTGTACTTATGCGATTAGACATGCTGCATGACGAACACTTTGTAAAGATCCATTTTGAGGGTTATATTAGCTGTTTGAACTTTTTTTATGTTGTTTAAGGCAAGCGCGAGCTCTTGGGGTGTGGAACACCAGATTTAAAGGTCCACACACCCTGAATCGGCTCATTTCTAATTATGCCCCAAAATAGGCAGTTAAAAAAATGAATTAAGAAAAAAAATGTATGGGGTATTTTGAGCTGAAACTTCACAGACACATTCAGGGGACACCTTAGACTTATATTACATATAAGTTCTAGGGCACCTTTAAAGGAATAATTCACCTACAAATGAAAATTATCCTATGATTTACTCACCCTCAAGCCATCCTAGGTTTATATGTCTTCTTTCAGACTAACACAATTGGAGATATATTTAAAAATATCCTTAGTCCTCCAAAATATCCATACTTAAAACTTTTTAAATTCAAATAACTAGCTTCCGGCGGATGACCGTACGCAGAATGCACAAGTCGATTTACCAGACGCACAACGTAATGATGAGCATGGAGGCACAGCAGATAGAGCAAAACAGATTGTAAGTCTAAAAATATCATTTTTAAAGAGAAATCTTAAAGAGGATTTCGATATAAGAGAAGAGGAGCTTAAATTTGTTGCACAGCTCTATTTGTTTGAATAGTGAGAAGCGCCTAAGCTTACAATACTCCAACATCCTGCGTCATACATTGCATCAGAGGATTACTCATTTGGTGCAAGTCAACTTGCGCATTCTGCATACGGCCGTCCGCCAGAAGCTAGTTATTTAAATTTATTAAGTTTTAAATATTTTAAATATACATTTGGTGCCATTAGCAGCCCAGAAATTTGACACTGTACCTTTAAGAAATTTTCTTATTTCCACAGTCTGCATGTGACAAATGTAAATCTCCTCAGACTTTATGACTATGCACTCTGCTTGTTTACACACATTCATAAACATGCATACGCATACACACAGTTCATTTACCATTTCAACACCCACACTCTGTTATACAGTCATTTCCGATACATTTTTATTTAATTACAAACATCCTGCTTACTGAAGCCACAACATTTTTGCCCTTGCTTGGAAAGAGGGAAGAGAGCAATGGTTTGGTGTCAAGAGGAAGAAATGGGGGGATGATAAGGAGAAAAGAACGTCTGAAAAAGCTTTATGGGCCGCTGTGACCCACCTCGCTTTCATCTCCGGGTACTGAGGCTAGGGGAAGATACCTTCAAAAAAGGGCAGGGGAAGGCTAACATCCATCACCCCAGACCTGTCCACTACTTCTGGAGAAAAGAGGGGAGAAGGTAGGCCTCTGACCTGGAATCCACACCCTCAGGTCCTCCAAAGCTGGACAAAGATGACTTCAAGAGAGGCCCTGGCTAGTTTATGGCTAATGTGAGGAGATTTGCTGAGAGAGGAAGGTCAGCGAAGGTGATTTATGAAAGACAGTGAGGTAATGGAAAAACAAACACTTAGAAGTAGAAGAGTAAGAACAGTCTGACGAGGAGAGGAGATGTAATATAAGACGTGCCAGCTTTGCTCATGAATATTAATTTCATGACGTGATATTCCCCTAATATAGTTCGAAATGATTTGCTGAATTATTATACATGCACATTTCCTCTTTTATATTTAGATTACATTTGTTGTGCTCATTTATATTTATATTAATAATTTAATAAAGTAAATGTCCCATGTAATCTATAGCCAATCTCAGAATAAATACATTTTTTTCATACTGTACATTATAATATTGTGATGCCAAAATTAACTTCAGTGTTGGGTGTAATGCATTATTAAGTAATTGATTACTTTAATATAATTATTTTTCCCTTTGAAAAAAAGTAATCGATCATCTGCCATAAAATAAAAAAATAAAAATAAATGATCAAAACATGTAAATACTTTATATATTAAAAAGTAATACATCGAAAACATTAAAAACACCACATTCCTTTCATCCATTACATGTTTAAATGAACTTGTAGCATTTAAAATGATGGATTTTATTTTTCAGTGGTTTTGTTTTTTTATTCAAACAAAAAATACAGAATTTTAATACTGTCTGTTTATCATCATCTGCCGTAATGCATAAACAATAAAGCTAAAACAAACAAAAAAAAAATGATAAAAAATAGGTTACACTTTATTTGATGGTCCATTTTAGACTATAACTAATTAATAACTAGTTCTACTAACTATGAGGAACTTTGTAACTACAAGTCAACTAACTCTCATAGAGTATTAGTAGACTGTAGTACTGTTAGAAGACTTTTAGGTTAGGGTTAGGTGTTAGAGTTTGGGTTAGCAGAGTAAGTTGACATAGTTACAAAGTATATAGTCAGAATGACTGTTGGAGGACCATCAAAATAAAGTGTTGGCAGATTTTTAGCAGACAGTCTATTAATTCTCTAATGAGAGTTAGTTGACATATAGTTGCAAAGTTACTTACAGTTAATAGAATGTCTAAAGTGGAACTTAAAAACCATGACATCAATGGTGGAATGGTGGAAACAACACCAAACAAATATATCCAAACATTGTATATTTCATTCATGTGAATGTGATGCCTGTGCCTAAGCATTTAAGATGATGGGTTTTAGTTTTTAGTGATTTATTTTTCAATTAATTTAAACAAAATAGTATACAATTTTAATATTGGCTATCATAATCAGCTTTTTCGTATTGGCCAGACCACCCTTACTGCTTGGGCTTTCGGTCAGTTTACTGTCAACACTACTGGTTGCTAGAAGCTAACTGCTTGTTTCTATTTCTAAAAGTATGGTAAATGTATTTTTTTAATTCTCCTGCTTCGAGGTATGGAGAGAGAGAATATGAAAGAAAAATGAGGGGCTAATAGACCATTCAGAAAAAGCTGATAGTGGTTAAAAGCATTCGCTCAATGACTACTTGCTCACCGATAATTCTAGGCCTCCAATTGCCAACTTACTAATAGTAGCTATCAAAATTATGCCAATCTAAAAAAGACATAAACCATACCTCAGCTATAAAGTTATTTATCACCTAAACAGCTTATTAAAGCAAATACTTTTTCTCGGATGCTGGCTGAGTGTGTTTGTGTTTGTTCAGCACTATTAGCTCTGAATGTTCTGTACACAGATACTCCAGCACATGAACACATCCTCCAGGTTTTATCACTCTAGAATAAGCTGGAAAACACGGGAGCCAGTAATGAGTATAAATTTCAAGAGTGTTTTTTGAAAGTGGATCAATGCCATTTTTTTCTGAAATGTTTCTGCAATGTTTCTCCACAAAGCTGCTTCTCAATCTATTTCTTTACCGTGAAATTAAAGAAAAAAATAATAAATGACCAAGCACACAAAAAAATGTCAATATGGAAAAGAAAGCTAAAGCTAAAATCAATTTGAGTGTAATCATAACTGTCCCTGAATAGCCTATTCTAATCTGAGACACAGATCATTTTGTTTTTGAGAGTGATGCTTTTATGTTTTAAATAGTCAGTGGCTGTTTGTTGAGAGAAGAAAAAAAAGTCCCAAACACTGATATTAAAGCTCCAACATAATATTAGAAACAAGCTATTTTTCGACCCCTTAGGTCATAATTTTTATTTATTTATTTATTTGCCTGCTGAAGTGTGAAAATGCCAGGGGAGGCACAGAAAATAATAATAATAATAATAATAATAATAATAATAAAATAATTTAAAACACACACACACACACACACACACACACACACACACACACACACACACACACACACACACACACACAAAACAATAGTTAAAAAATAAATAAAAGTAAATATATTGTTGTGTTCGGGTCAATTTGACCCGAACACCAATTTTCTTTTTCCCGAAAATACTAGTTAATGTTATCGCTTTGGACTGAAACTTAGTGACTTTGTTCCCAAAGGGTATAACTAAATCTCAATATTTTTTTGGACATTTTCTTAATTTTTTGTGGGGGTTTTGTTACCTTGTTACACTCGTGGTGTTCCCGGTCAAAAATGACCGGCCCATAAAAAATAGCTTATAAATCACTCATTATACCATATTTTCACCCAATCTTGGATTCAATCTTTTTGTCAACTTGTTCTCTTTCAATTAGGACTGGTTTTATATTTCTGTTTGCATCTGATTAATCGTGGGCCTCATTTATCTGAGAGTAGGCATCTCATTTTTTGAGTAAATTTTTTTAAATTTTTGAATAATTTTGGAAATATTAAATAAAATCTGAAGAAAATTGGTATTGTTGATCACACTAGTCTACTCTAATGTTTCACCAGGAATTTTGTTTTGAAACTTTTGTTTTGTAAAAAATATGGCACATAGTCACACTTGTGGTGTTCCCGGTCAAAAATGACCGGCCTATAAAAAATAGCTTATAAATCACTCATTATACCATATTTTCACCCAATCTTGGATTCAATCTTTTTGTCAACTTGTTCTCTTTCAATTAGGACTGGTTTTATATTTCTGTTTGCATCTGATTAATCATGGGCCTCATTTATCTGAGAGTAGGCATCTCATTTTTTGAGTAAAAAACAAATAATTTGTGGGTAAATTTGGAAATATTAAAAAAAAATATGAAAAAAATGGCTACTGTTGATCACACTAGTCTACTCTAATGTTTCACCAGGAATTTTGTTTTGAAACTTTTGTTTTGTAAAAAATATGGCACATAGTCACACTTGTGGTGTTCCCGGTCAAAAATGACCGGCCTATAAAAAATAGCTTATAAATCACTCATTATACCATATTTTCACCCAATCTTGGATTCAATCTTTTTATCAGCTTGTTCTCTTTCAATTAGGACTGGTTTTATATTTCTGTTTGCATCTGATTAATCATGGGCCTCATTTATCTGAGAGTAGGCATGGTCAAAAATGGTCACAATGGCTGACCATTGAAAGTGAATGGGAGAGACTGAAAATAACAGAACAATTTAGTTTTCAGGAGCATGTTCATTATTTTCATGTACATATATGAGCATATGTGCTTGCAAACATCGAGCCCTTGGACCTGTGCATGTATCGATACATTTATACACACGCTACCCAGACACACACACGTTAAAACATACAAACTTTTTTGAGTATTACACACATTCTTTTCCACAGAGAGAAATTTGATCCTACCCTAACCTGCATCTAATATACATTTATCCATCTGACATTACCACACACACACACACACACACACACACACACACACACACACAAACACAAACTGGCCGTGACTGCAGTGACCCGGCTTCAAAAGAAGAAGGATTTGCTTTATAATTAAAATTTCCTGATAATTCACTCACCCCATGTCTTTCTTTCTTCAGTTGAAAGGAAAATAAGGTTGAGGAAAACTTTGCAGGATTTTTCTCCATATTGTGGACTTCACTGGAGTACAACGGATAACTTCTTCATGAGTTTGACAACACATGTGCTGCAAAAGTTCACAACGCAACCAAATACAAAAACACGCTGCAAAAGTTCACAACGCAACCAAATACAGAAATGCGCTGCAAAAATTCACAACGCAACCAAATACAAAAACATGCTGCATAAGTTCACAACGCAACCAAACACAGAAACGCGCTGCAAAAGTTCACAACGCAACCAAATACAAAAACATGCTGCAAAAGTTCACAACGCAACCAAACACAGAAATGCGCTGCAAAAATTCACAACGCAACCAAATACAAAAACATGCTGCATAAGTTCACAACGCAACCAAATACAGAAACGCGATGCAAAAGTTCACAACGCAACCAAATACAAAAACGCGCTGCAAAAGTTCACAACGCAACCAAATACAGAAACGCGCTGCAAAAGTTCACAACGCAACCAAATACAGAAACGCGCTGAAAAAGTTCACAACGCAACCAAACACAGAAACGCGCTGCAAAAGTTCACAACGCAACCAAATACAAAAACGCGCTGCAAAAATTCACAACGCAACCAAATACAAAAACGCGCTGCAAAAGTTCACAACGCAACCAAATACAAAAACGCGCTGCAAAAGTTTACATGCACAGGTCCAAGGGCTCGATGTTTGCAAGCACATATGCTCATATGTGTACATGAAAATAATGAACATGCTCCTGAAAACTAAATTGTTCTGTTATTTTCAATCTCTCCCATTCACTTTCAATGGTCGGCCATTGTGACCATTTTGACCATGCCTACTCTCAGATAAATGAGGCCCACGATTAATCAGATGCAAACAGGATATAAAACCAGTCCTAATTGAAAGAGAACAAGTTGACAAAAAGATTGAATCCAAGATTGGGTGAAAATATGGTATAATGAGTGATTTATAAGCTATTTTTTATAGGCCGGTCATTTTTGACCGGGAACACCACAAGTGTGACTATGTGCCATATTTTTTACAAAACAAAAGTTTCAAAACAAAATTCCTGGTGAAACATTAGAGTAGACTAGTGTGATCAACAATACCAATTTTCTTCAGATTTTATTTAATATTTCCAAAATTATTCAAAAATTTAAAAAAAATTACTAAAAAAATGAAATGCCTACTCTCAAATAAATGAGGCCTATGATTATTCAGATCCAAATCAAAATATAAAACCAGTCCTAATTGAAAGAGAACTTGTTGACAAAAAGATTGAATCCAAGATTGGGTGAAAATATGGTATAATGAGTGATTTATATGCTTTTTTTTATGGGCCGGTCATTTTTGACCGGGAACATCACATGTGTTATAGGGTTTTGAACACAACCTGAGGGTTAAAAGAAAGCTAAACTTGATTTAATATTAATTATCATTTTACTGGATGTGGCATGGGCTACAATTTGCTGATTTATTTTTAAGAGAATGAATGAATGAATGAATGAATGAATGAATGAATGAATCAATCAATCAATGAATCAATCAATCAATCAATGAATCAATGAATCAATCAATCAATCAATCAATCAATCAATCAATCCAATATTGGGTTATTTTTGGAAAGAAAACCTGTGAAGTTACATTTTTAAATTACATTAGAAATGTAACTTGTAGTCAAAACAACAACAACAAAAAGTAAGAAAAAAAAACTAACAAAAACAAAACAAAACAGATTTTATTTGTTATGATGAAGTTGACATGATCGGTTGCACAGACCTTTTCCACACACAAATAAACCCATATCCATGGAAAGGTTGTAAGCCCACACTATTGAATAAACCATTAGACCACACAGCTATACAGGTCATGAAAATTTTAGTGTCTGCATCCAGGGTGGGTTTCAAGATTGTCTTGGAGTTCATTTTTTTGTTGTTGTTGAAATAGCTATGGGAAAACTTACCAGTGTCAGGGTTTGAGGCTGTGATGAAGCGTACAAAGCAGGAGTAAAAACCCGGTCTTTAATAAATCCAAAACGAACACACAGGAGAAGGCAGGAGAAATAAAGCAACCACATATACAATGACAACACTGAACAAGGAACTGAATGAACCGAAGGCTTAAATACAAATCAAAATTAAATCAGTTACCAAAAAAAAAAAAAAAAACTAGCGGCAGGAAAATGAGAACAAAGGCAACAGGAACTCGAATTAAACCAAAACAGAACATAAATGTTACAACTAGCTGATGGCTCACTGTCTGACATAATTAATTCATTAGAAAGTGAAGTGCATGCATTCTAGCAGACTACATCTTTGGGAAGCACTATAGACCAGACCTTAGATGCACACATATAAAACCACAAAAACTTAATCCATCTTTCTCCATCCCTCTCATGCACTCTCACACAATAAATCACTCATGATTTCCCAGCACTAATAGTCAGCCATCTTTAAAACACTTCAATAATGACACAGCATTTCCTGTCTTCTCCAGAGTTCATAACTGAGTATCAGGTGGCATATTCATAATGCATTGAATCACAAGGTATTCGAAACATGAATACTTTATGGATAAGAGACAACCTAACTCGAAAATGCACTACGACCCTAAAAGTGGTAGTACAAGTAGGCTATCTAGCAACCCCTTTTAAGTCATAACATTACATTTCAATTTGGTTTATATTAGGTGTGTATTAGATAGGTGTCTTTAACTACACTGTAAAAATATATATATATATATATTTTGATGATTTATCACAACATTTTTCTTTTGTCAAATCAACTAAAATGTAAGGTACAATATACTTATTGTGTTCATGCTGTTCATAGGGACAGGTCAGTGGTATGGCTAGGTTTATGGGTGGGTTAACATGTAGGGAAAGGGTAATTTTAGATGTAATAACATGTATGTGCACAATAAGAGCACTGCATCAAACAATTAATTTAAATGATAGTACTTATAGTTAAAGACACATAATATAAAGTGGGACCAAAAATGTTCAATGCAGAACCATTTTTTTTTTTTTAAACATAGTATTCTCTGAGGTTCCTCTTATCATGCTATATGAATGTTGTAATATTTCAGTGCAGTGGTACATATATTCGAGTTCCATATCTGATTGTACTATGGTACCATTACAATGTAAAAGGTCAAATGCACTTCTAGCATCATAAAGAGGCCATATCCGTACTTAGAAACATTTTTTTTTTAAACACTACCTCCATATTTGCACATCCACAGCCTCTTCCACATCCAGTCACACACTCACCTGTCAGCCTCTGATCCCGTGTGTTTCCATTAAACAGATCCAGAGCCCTGCAGGTGGAGTATCTGATGTGTTCACTCAAAGATCTCTGCAGAAGCAGGAGACGCATGGACCTTGACATCTTCTCCTGTGTTCTTTCGGTACTATATTCTCGTCCTCCTTCTCCTCTCTCCCGGGTCTGTTGTTCTTTACTCAGTCCATTTTCTATGTCCGGTTCTGCGTGCGGTGCTGCAGTGTGCATTAGGGAGTTCCCACTGCAATGCTCTCACATTCAGTCCTGCGCTACTGTGTGTGTGTGTGTGTGTGTGAGGAGAGAGTGCTTTCCGACTCAGGCCTCAGTGCCTCCGCAATGTGAATTTTTCAAAAAGCCACATTTGTGTAATTTAAGTGCACTCACTCACTCTCTTTGTGTGTCCTTCAAGCCGCTACTTGTCTTCATGTTGTCAGTTTGCATTCGGAACATCTAAGTGGCTGTACTGATGGAGGCAAAACGCGCGTCATCTGAATACATCTTAGCACATTCATTCATTCTGCTTGAGTGAGCATGTGCTCTTACATGAGAGGAAGCAACAAACAATCATCATACACTAAGATTACACACGCAACCAGAAAAGAAGCAGGTATTGCACATTGACAAATTACAACCCATATATGTTACCCTGGGCCACAAAACCAGTCCTAAGTCACACGGGTATATTTGTAGCCAGAGCCAACAATACAATGTATGGGTCAAAATTATTGATTTTTCTTTTATGCTAAAAATCATTAGGATATTAAGTGAAGATCATGTTCCATGAAGATATTTTGTAGGTGATTTTCTCAATATTTTGATTTTTTTGCACTCTCAGATTCCAGATTTTCAAATAGTTGTATCTCGGCTAAATATTGTACCATACATCAATGGAAAGCTTATTTATTACATTTTCAGATTATGTATATCTGAAATTATGACTGGTTTTGTGACCCAGGGTCACATTTGTTTCCTAGCTTTGAAGTACATTAAAGGTAGGAAACAATTTCCTGCAATAAAGCACAATACATATATATTATATTCAATGCATCACATCTTTTCAGTCTAAATGAGGACACAACATAGACTCATATAAAGCTAATCAAGCTATTTTTTTTTTCATATAAAAGTAATTATAGATACAACATAATTGCAGAGGAATGCAATAACTTAGAAATATAATTGCATTTTAAGAAAAAAAAAAAAATGTTATGGTTTTGTCTGGTTTAGCAAACATCTGAGTACATTTTTGCTAATTTAAGTAAATCCACACTCTTCTCCAAGCTATAGTGCAGTACCAGGCGCCAAATGGAAGTTCTTAGTTATGTAACAGTAATATGTAAATTACCGGATTAGGCCTGTCAAACAATAGAAGCTGTTTTGCATGGCTGAGCTGTTAATAGATACACACGTCTTTTGGAAAGGGAAAGAACTTGCGCTCTTGTAACAGTATATATATATATATATATATATATATATATATATATATATATATATATATATATATATATATATATATATATATGTAAAGAGAAATCATTTGCAGGTTTAATTATTTGAGTTCACACTCAACATGAACTCATTCACTCTGCCTCTCTGTTCACACACTCAGAACTACATAACTGTCATTGTGATTTATTCTTCATGGAACGCTCATGATTTATGGTAACTCTTTTTTTATAGTTTAATAATTAAGTTTACAACGTCAAAGGAATAATATCAGTCATATTTTCCATGAAATATTACAGTGCTCGGCAGAATACTGCCGAAAAAAAAACAAACATAAACTCCAATCCACTGAGGCTACATTTACTTCTGATTAATTACCACCAATGTTTATATTTTCAAATATTTCAAATATTGAGCATATACATACAAAGAAATAATTACCTACATTTACTAATAAATATTTTTTAAGATTTTGAGTGAATCACTTCAAACATCTGATTTGTCAACAATGAAATGGACAGTTTGAATTGATTCAAACATAAATGAATCAAACTTAACAACCACAACAGTATTTTGACAGTTTTCTTTTTAACACTAGTGCTAATGTATAAAAAGTAAAGTAAGTTGAATTTTCTAAAAGTAAGGAGACTGTGTGTGCGTGCATGCGTGTGTGTTGGGGTGTGAAATGACTGAGTTTATGAGCATTCAAAGACAGTTGATAACTGAAGATAATAGTAACAACTGTGTGTTTAGAATACTTTGCCAAAAGGATGTAAATTTGGGATTAGTGCTTTTGCATTCCTAGTAATGCACCACTGAAGCGAGCAATGAGGGCTAATTGGCCAGCTAAGAGTTGCACTACAATGGATGCTTAATAATAGCACAGGACACACACACACACACACACACACACACACACAGGTTTGTTTTTGTGAATTGTGGGGACATTCCATTAGTGTAATGTTTTTTTTTATGCTGTACAAACTGTATTTTCTATTGCCCTTCACTACCCCTACCTATCACAGGAAACTGTGCACATTTTTACTTTCTCAAAAAACTCTTTCTGTACGATTTATAAGCTTTTTGAAAAATGGGACATGGGGTAATGTCCTCATAAGTCACCCTCTCCTTGTAACACCTATGTCATACCCATGTCATTATACAAATTTGTGTCCTGATACGTCACAAAAACACACACATCTACACACACACACACACACACACACATGCACACACACACAGCTGCTAATTTACTTTATGACCTCTGAGGAAAAACTAGAGGAGATAAGCATAATTTCTTCCTGTCTTTTCTGCTCAAAGATCCAGATCCAATCATTAAAGCTTGCACACAGCACCATGGTGTAAAATAAATAAAAACACTTCTAAAATAGTTGAGTTAATTAATAGTTTTTATTCAGTTTTAAGGGCTGTAAATAACCAATAAATTAAGTCAAATAAATGTATAAAGTAATTTAAAGTTTATTACAAACATACAAGAGGGAAAACAACTACATTTTAAATGTCTATACTCTAGACAAAAAATATTTGTTTTGTTTACAAAAAAAAATATGTATTTTATAAATTCACCTGCCATTGGAAAGCATTTCAAGAAGTTAATTTGGACCCTAATTGTGAGATTTTATAACTATCCAAGTATTAAAATGTAAAAAGTAATAAATAAATAAATAAATAAATAAATAAATAAATAAATCACTCATTTACTTTGTTTGTTATCAACATAATTCATGAAGGGAATTATCTAAATTTGTCAAGTTTTTTTTAAAATAAGAGAACATGAACGCACATATTGAAACCTCGCCCTCATCATATAATTTACAATATAAAAACATTATCTTCTTGGAAATACCAAGAAGTCTCCCCATGTGTAATGTTAGAAGTCTGGAAACACTTCGCCCTACTTTCAGTGCCCAAACTTTCAGTTTTGTACTCAATCACTTACACAAATAAGCGCACACACGTTTTTGGGATGCATCCAAACTCTTTCATTCATCTCTCCTGAACATTCCATTCCTGGAGTGATTGCATCAATAACATGAAAAGTTCATCTTGTTGTTAGTGAATGAGGAGCCTTTGTTGTCGTCTGAGAAGAACAAATGTCTCGCTCTGGCTATAGCACTTTGTGAGAGATGTGATTCTCTTTCTTTCACTCTCTGTCTCACCTGAGACACTGTTACAGAAACGTTATTAAGGTGATGCTATTAAGAAGGAGAGAAACAGATACATAATAAGCAAAAGAAAGCTGGTGGATCATCATGATATTGTGTAGCAGCCAAAATACTCAGACTGATCCTGATACTCTTAACAGAGGGATTACCTGAACATACACAATGACCTACAAACACAAAACAATGGGGAACGAGTTCAAGAGGTAACATCTATGGAGTCAACAGAATATTAAAGTCCCCACCCAAACACAGGGACAAGCAAACAAGCTGACATTAAAATCATAAGACCCATGCTAAGTATTGTGTTGCTGAATCATGGGACAGATCACAGACTGCTCAAGGCCCACATATGGGGATAAAGCGCTCTTTACAGAAATCTGAAAAGATGATTTCCTGTTCTACAAAAACTCAACAGCTGTGAATCCCAGTTAACTCATAAGCACAACTGTCAGTTTCCTGTCCAGCAGCCCTATGTATTACCACAGTCAGGGAATGACCCTGGGAACAGACAAATGGGAATTACCAGTGACATCAGATAAATAAAATAAATAAATAAATTTAAAAAAGTGTCAGATCATTCTCAGTTAGACATTGCTATACAGAAGTACTTATAAGTACTATATATATATATATATATATATATATATATATATATATATATATATATATATATATATATATATATATGGATGGATGGATGGATGGATGGATTAGATAGATAGATAGATAGATAGATAGATAGATAGATAGATAGATAGATAGATAGATAGATAGATAGATAGATAATAACAAGTCAAGAAATACATGAAATACATTACAGTTTACAACAATTATCATGTAGAAAATGTAATAATCATAAACAAATTTGACATTTATTGGGTCTCATTCATGAAACATTTGTAAATATACGAGTAAATATGTGAGTGATTTGCGTGAAAAGAGACTTTCCCGAAAACTCTTCTCCTGATTCACAAATACTTCGTAAACGTCAGAAGTGATAGTGAAATGTGTGTGTGTGTTAATGAATTCCAATCAGTCGTAAATGGGACGCGTGTGCACGCTCATTCTCAATTACCATAAATCCCGCCCATTAAATCCGACTGACAACTATATATGGGCATCATATTATGACCCCGAACGGAGGATTTTGGCCATTTTATAGGAAACAATTTCCATAACAATTAAGGGGCCATTAGTTTGCCCAGCCCTATTGAAATCAATTAATTATTTGATTAAAGTGCTCTGTTTGCAGATGCCATTACTGGCTCTCACAATAAAAGTAAAAAGAAAAAACATATGTAATTACTATATATAACATTTTTTTTCAAAATGCTGTGTAATATACCTTATTAAGGTGAATTAAAATGCAGCCTTATTAATGAGCAAAACGTTCGGATGTTAAACAAACTATTTACGCGTGGCTGGGAGCAGGTGTAGATTAACATTTGGACAATACAAACATTTTAATGAATCCGAAAATTTATGATTTACATAAAAATTCATTCTGATCGTGTTTCACGAATGAGACCCATTGTTTGAAAATAATTTCTAAAATTTGAAAAAGAAACAATGTCTGTTTCAGACAGTATTTGTACTTGTAAATATCAATTGTAAACAGATTTTTTTATTATTATGTTTTAATTATGAATCTGTAATTTTGGAGATTTATAGACAAGATTGTGAAATGTTATTAAAATATTTAAGTATTTTTTTATTGTGTTTATTTAGGATAAACTATTAGCTATGAAGAATTTCCTTATAAAGAAGTGAGAAATTTTATTTAAAATGTATTCGGAATGTAATTTCCCTTAATGCAAATGTGAAATGACACTGTAGTCTAAAAAAAAAATTACACATGTTGGACTTTTTTAGTAGACAAATTTAATAATTAAATACATTTGTGAGAGTGTGAAAAATGTGTTGTATAACGTTTCTTTTCTAAAAGGCCCACAGGCCCAAAAGCGCCTAGTTGAAGAAACACCCTCCAACAGAACAACAGTCGTCAAACAGATGAAAAACAGCACAGGAATTGTAAGTGTACATTCTCCAGATTTGAACAGCTCAGTTTTCTGGTTCTCCAAAAGGGGAACAAAGTAGTAAAGCTCAGTCTGGGAGTCAAAGAACACAGCAGCAGAGAAGTAGAATAAAAACAGGAGCTGTTAGCAGTGGAAACAGATTTAAGACAGATTTAAAGGTAGGGTAGGGCTTTTTGTTTTCATAAACATTTTTTTGTTATTCATTTTGAAACTCTTCTTAATAGCAATCAATAATAGAAAAAAAAAAAAGAAAAAAAAAAAGTCTAATCATTGCATTTGATTCTAATGCAGTAATACATTGTCCAACCTGCCAACATATGTATTTAGATACTTCTGCACACCTTATTCGCACAGACATCACACGTCATCATTGCATTCCATAAGTCTATGCAGAGTTGTAGACAGACAGCCACCAAGCACAGTAAACAAACAGCAGCCACTTTTACGGTTCCTCCTGAACCAAAACAACAAGCTTATGCTGCGTTCATGCCATGTCATAGTTGTAATTTAGAGACAACAACCTGTGATGTTCTTCTCATATCTGTTCACGTCCTCAGACTTGGATTTATGCGTTTAACACTATCAACGCCGAAATGAATCTGCAGCAGTCAGGTTGTAAAAGTAAGAGATCTGTAAGCTGTTTATGTTCATTATTATTGTATGTATTGTGTGCTTTGAGACATGAGGTAATTTGACGGCGTCTCTTACGATGCTTTGCTGAATCTGCTCTGACTGTCTGCCTTCATAAATTCAAAAACCCTTCATGTGTTTTGGATGAGCCATAGATTTGGAGATGCCCTCCTAAAGGGAGGGTGGGATCTAATGCTTCAATGCTAGCTTGCTTTTGCTAGCTGCTCCGAAATTGCTTACCCTACCTTTAAAGTGATGAAGTGGCCAAGAATTATACCAAAGCCAATAAAACTGTGGCAAATAAAAGGCTAGGATTGAGGGTGCATTAAGTTCTTAGAATCAAATAAGCATGACAGACAAGCCTAAGAACACATTAGCTCCGAAATTCAGACTCTCATTAATGCTATGCTACTATTGCCTCTGGACATGAAGAAGACAAACATGAGATCAGGACAGGATCTGTTCAGAGAAGAGGGCTGATTTGTGTCAGCTTGGTTATTTCATGTGTAACCTAACCCTTCTGGGCATGACCGTCTCCAAAAATTGGCATGGAAATGTGTGGGAATCGCTGGCTAGATAAGGACTCGTAGGTTTTTTTAGGTGATTCGGTGAATCATAGGTTAGAGATTCTCTCACGTTTGTATGAATTTATTGGGTTGTTTACTGCTGGGGTGCACATTTCTGTGCACATTTTCATTCATCACTACAACAATATGCAAATAAGTGAATACCAGTCTTTTCAATTGTATATACTAATATAGTATGAATTAATATTTTGAATTTCTTTTTATTTTAAAGCTGCAGTCCGTGACTTTTTTTTGTGCTAAAAATGTACAAAAATTATATAATGAGAATATACAACATGAATCCATTTTCCAAACCGTGTTTTTGTCTTATCCTGAATCATTATGGTACACTTATAATAAGTGTTTATATACGGACTATTTCAGACCGGACTGGTAGGACTCGCCGCAGAGTATCACAGTAACTGCGTGACTCGCCATAGACATACACGGAGAAAAGTAGCTCTGGCTAGAATGTTCCTCCGCAAGACGCGTGCAGTTCTGTTTACTAACCGCTAGAGGGCCAAAAATCGCGGACAGCAGCTTTAATATTTTCAGTTATTTTCAATTTTTATGTGCTTATGTGTTATTTTTATTAGTTTTTTTTTTCTATTTAGCTTCAATCAATTTTATTTCAGTTTTAGTAGCACTTCAACTTAAGTTTAAGTTTTTTGTCTAATAATTATATTTGATTTTATTTCAGCTTTATTTCAATAAAGGGAAATTATTTTTAATAATTAAGAGTTTTAGGTAACCATGACAACATTTGTGAATATGATAAACATAAAAAAATAAATAATAATAATAATAATAATAATAACAATAATAATAATAATAATAATAATAATTAAAGAGATAGTTCACCCAAAAATTATCCCATGATTTACTCACCCTCAAACCATCCTACATGACTATCTTCTTTCAGTTGAACACAACTGGGGGGGAATTTGAAAAACCCACAAAAATTTGGGTACAGAACAACCTGAGGATGAGTAAATAATGATGAAATGTCTCTAAGTAAAACTTATATTAAGAATGAATACTAGGAGAGACAGAATACAGTTACAAGCTAGCGATAACAAAACACCAGTTCTGTGCGAGAGGAAATGCAGGTATAATCAAGGCCTCTATGCAGATGATGAAACCCATTTCCGAGAGATTTTCCAAAGTATCAAGCCAAAAAAAAAAAAAAAAAAAAAAAAAGGAAATTACTTTTCTCAGAAAGTGACTCAACAACTTCCTCTTTCCATAGCCTCTTGAAATGATGCCTCCATAGCACTATATCTTCATCATCCACACTGATGGGAACACAGGTATTAAAACCATGGTTAGCACTTGATGACTTAAGTGGAATTTCCCAGGGTTACACAGACAAAGATAAAATCCCAAGATTAAAGGTCCAGTAAGTGGACTATTGATTAAGAATGCATGCTTACGGAATATGACGTAAATTAAAAAGTCATGTCATGAAAGCTTCCTTCATGTACACATGTGCTTTATTCTGTGTTCTCTCTTCAACTGAGCAGTTCAAATAAAAGGTCAGGCAGTACCATTCCAACTGGATGAATGCCGGGAACTGAGTGCTGTTGATGTTTTCCCCTTTTCAATATTAATAGACAAAGCAGAAATCTTGCTCTGATAACCCTTTACCCATAAAAGCCATTTATGAAAATGGCATTCCTTCTTCCTGAACACCTAGACATAAAATGAAAGGTTGTAAGGTTATAAAGGTTATAAAGGGTCCATCAAGATTATACAACTTATTTCTGAAGCTCTTTTCCATCTTTTTACAGAATGTTAATACCAATGCAAATCCTTATTGATAATGTGAAGTTGTATTGGGCATATTCTTGAAACACATACAGATTATGGATGGGTCACACAAGATATGTGTTATGATGTACTTAATTCAATTCACATTTATTTTTTGTATAGCACCTTTCACAATACATATCGTTTCAAAGCAGCTTTACAGAGAATGCATGTCAACATTGCAATTTAAAGAATGCAGTTAGAAAATAATGTAATAATTTAGGCAATTAATTTACTATCACTGTTAGCAGTTTAACTGAAGGTAGAAGCAATGAGCTCCTAGAAAAATCCTATTTTTTTTTTTTTTGGTTCCACATTTATGGAAATCTACAAGATTTTCAGAATTCTTTGATGAATGTATATATTTATATAAATATATTATATATATATATATATATATATATATATATATATATACACACATATATATATATATTTTTTCCCACATTTTTATCAATTTTACTCAGTATATATATATATATATATATATATATATATATATATATATATATATATATATATATATATATATATATATATATATATATATATATAATTATTATTAGTATTTTTTATTTTTTTTTTTGGTTCCACATTTTCCACATTTGGATCCACATTTAATAAAAATGGCTGTCCACCAACGTTTACCATCCAACCTGACAGAACTGGAGAGGATCTGCAAGAAGGAATGGCAGAGGATCCCCAAATCCAGGTGTGAAAAACTTGTTGCATCTTTCCCAAAAAGACTCATTGCTGTATTAGATCAAAAGGGTGCTTCTACTAAATACTGAATAAATAGGACCATGTGATATTTCAGTTTTTCTTTTTTAATAAATCTGCAAAAATGTCAACAATTCTGTGTTTTTCTGACAATATGGGGTGCTGTGTGTACATTAATGAGGAAAAAAAATTCTGTTGTCGTCCAGACAGTTTTTATACACAAGAGTCTTGTGGCAACAACCCACTAAGAAACCCAGTCAATCGAAACCAGCCTATGGTACTTCTTTGTCAAGTCGTTCAGGCATACCATCACTATTTCTGAAAATATCCACATCCCTCCATTGTCTTTATACTTTCATTACTACCTAAAGCAATTATTTTCCTCCACACTCTGCAATTATCAAGCCGGAAGAAAAGAATGGGAGGAGTATTCTGAATTAAAAATATAAAATGTGACAAAACACTAGCCAGGCCTGTATGTGTATGTGGTTGCTGCTTGTGTGCATGTAGTCATGGATCTGAGGAAACTGCTTCCAGGAAGTAGCAAGCTTGTGTGGCTAATCCCAGGACTGACAGTTTCTCAAACACTCCATTAAAATTTCACTCCTTTCCTCTCCTCTCTTCCCAGAGACATTCTTACCAACCTGTATCAGAACTGACCTGGCTCTACCCAGCTGGGGCTTGACCCCAAATGCAGGTGAGGGAGAGAGATCAGAAGTGAGCAATAGACTCATTGTTCTGGACCCAGAGCCTGAGCCGTGACAGGGGGAATGGGTGCGATAGGGGCAGGAATGCTCTAGGATGAACGCACATCAAAGAACTACAGGCAAAAGGCCCGAGAGGGAGGCGTTCTGCGGACATGATTATAGGTACCGAAGTCACTGGAGATAAGAAAGAATGAGGGGTTATTGTTGCGCTTGACAGGCACAGATCTGAAATCAGTTTTGTAGTTTCGCTTAATAATGGCAGATGTTAATGAGAATGTGGAGGCCTGATCCCAGATCAGAATTACGGGGAATTGCAATCAAGGAGGGAGCAAAGGCTTTGAAAACCACCAACTGTGTCTTTCATTTCCTCCGATGCCCTTCTAAGGGAAAGAAAAGGCAAACTGTAATGCTTTATATTTTCCTTAACTCGCAGACCACTCTATATGCTGCAGTTGGCCGCTGCCGCTTCTTTCAAGCATATTTTACGATTAAAGTTATGATTAAAGTTACCGCAAATCTACCTTTTATCTTTTAGTATAAGAAACATGTATGTGTGCCAACAGTAGTTATACTATTAAAACATTTTTTGGTGAGAAAAGTCTAGATCAAAATACTGAATCTAATGCAAAAAGCAGTCAGATGAGCACAATTTTACTAGTACAGAATTTGTTCAGTCATATTTTTCAAATTAAATGCATTAATATGATCAAAAGTGAACGTGAAGACTTTTACATTGTTATAAAAGATTTCTATTTTAAATAAAATACTCTTTACATTGTGTTCTACGTGGTTATCTTTATGTGAACAAATGTGAGGACCCTGGGTAGAATTCTAAAGATAAGATGTCATTACAAGGTTAAAAACCTAAATCATCCAGCTACAAGCTTTTGTCTACAATAAAGCAAGGAAAAGTGAAGACCTCAGCAAGAAACTTGAGCACATAATGCAGCCAAATACTCCATTCTGGTGCCCCATATCCCTTAAAATGACCCTGAATGCAAATTACAGTAACAATGTCAGACATGGCCATGGAGCTTGTGTTAGATAACAGGAACTTCTTTACTCTCTCTCTCTCTCTCTCTCTCTCTCTCTCTCTCTCACACACACACACACACACACACACACACACACACACACACACACACACACACACACACACACTCAAAATCACTACTGTTTTGGTCTTTTTTGCTCCTGCCAAAACCCTGCTGTGTTTTAGCCCAGTCTGGAAAGGGATAGTACAGTAAGGAATGATGCCTAGACATAAATACTGTTTACTGACCGGTGTTGTGACCCAAAAGTC